>NW_027656778.1:0-62001 GCF_964235325.1 Thermobia domestica
GAAGTTTGTGCAGCGGTGCGGTGTAATCACCACTAGTGTTAAAAAAAAAAAGCAATAATAAGAGAATAAGTGTGTAATTGAACGGTATTTCAGCTCTTCAGTGAAAGATTATAGTATTCAATTATTAAAGAGAAAAGGGGAAGAGCGATAATCGAAATATTAGTTCACGTTGTATTATTATTTGCAGTTTATCCAAATGTATGGTGAAAATAGCAACTGAAAGTGTAAACCAGTAAGTCATTCTATCGGTAAAGGTCACACAGTCATTGAGGTTGTATTGTGTTTTTGACCTGAACTACCCGTTCGAGTTCAGACGTCTATAAGTATTAAACGTTATACTTTTGCTATTCCTAATTGACGTTCTATTCTTTGTTTTATTGTGTGGTTACATAATCCCCGTAAGCTGGATTCAAGGGCACGGCTTGTGTCATTCAATGATAGTTGGACGATTGTGGTAGGTAATGAAAATGAAAAATACACTGTCCTAACGTGCCCCAACACGTCACGTCTGACAGTATCTTTGGACCAAGCCCAATAACTCAAGTTACTGCCAGTATCGTGAGTTTGTTTACCGTATAGTAAAGTATGATTGGCGGAATTTTCTCATCTGTTGATGTGCACATAACGATTGTGGTGGTAAGTCAACGCAGTTCTTATCACTGATGTGCCTATTATGTTTAAAGGTGAGTAGCCCTTAATACTAACGGTAGCAACTAGTAAAAAAATAATGAAATCTGAGACGTTAAATACAAAAAGAAAAAGCGAAGTATCAGAAATAGAAAAGAAAAATGAAAAGATAATCAGAAAGACGACGAATAGAAATAATAAAAGCAGATCATATATTATATGAATAATTCAAGTGAAAATAAACAGAGAAATTCGAAGCCACAACCGCAAGCGGAGGAATATTTTTTAAACTAATTTGTGTAGTACAGTTTCGTATTTGTTTTTAACAATTGCGTCCACTGCCAACTAAATCTGAGCAACAGATGCGTTACCAAGATGTGTATTCCGATAGTGACAACGAAGCTGATAACTACTTCTCTGTTCCAGGTGTTTCAACCAAGAAGTACCCTTCTATGTAACAGCATTTGTAAATAGCTATTACCTGTTTTCAGATCCGTGTATTCTTATTCTAGCCTAACGATGTTCAAGATCATTTCGTTATAGATACGTGTTAAATAGTACCGTATTTTTCCTTAACTTTTGCGCTCAGTACCAAATAAGTCTTCAAAAACGTTTCGTTGTCAAGATGTGTAATTCAATAATGACAACGAAAACGATACCGAACTTCTTCGGTTATCGACAGAACTTACACAGGAACTCTTTTGTGATGGTGTAATTTTCTATTCCAGAAACATCATCAGACGTTACATGACCTTAAGGTATCTACTAAGATTTCCGAATAAGAAATTGAATTGTATACAGAACCAAGGCAGAACTTATAATTGTTTCCCTGAAGAGCAAATAGAGCAACTGTGCATACAAAAGACATTGTTGCGGAATTGGAACTTTAAAAAAAAAATCAGATTATGTTTACTAAAATTTTAGCTGTGTGCACGAATCTACATTAAGCATTCAATTTAAAGTATTTCATTGTCTTACATCTTCAGTAAGTATGTTTCGTAGTAAGTAAATATGTTTTATAAATAAGTATCAGTAAGTATGTTTCGTGGATAATAATGCTACCACCGTATTTGTCAAAATTATAAATTGTTTTTTCACAAAAAATAATTTTTGATTATATATTTGTTTAACTCTTGAGTATTTAAGAAATAAATTATACATTATTTCTCCAATATTTAATTTTAAAACTTTTCTAATGCGAAAATTCTTCTTAATTTCAGAGTCAGAATAAGATCAGTAAGAGTTGCACTACTTCATACGCACATAGTCAATGGTTGTGAAAAGTACCAAGCAACCAAGAAAATTTGTGCGGTTTTTACATCTGCCGCTCTTTTTCGTGGGTAGTAATCATTTCTGCCGCCATGGGTACTTGTATGTGACAGTTTCTGAAAGCTGAGTCATTGGCACGTCAGCTAACGTAGGTAACAGGTCGCATCCGACTGTTCGAGTTCAAGTATCCGCAGTGAACTATGTCTATGTCGAACGCAGTAATCAGGGCTTGTTTACTGTATGAGTTCAAGTTGGGCACAAAAGTTGCGGAAACAGCAAGAAAAATATGTGCAGCGTTTCGAGAAGGCACCATTTGTGAACGGACATCTCAAAAGTGGTTTCAGACCTCTTCGACCGGCGATAAGACCCTTAAAGACCAACCTCAATCGGGGAGACCAAAATCTCTTGATTTGAAACAACTCAAAACAGAATTGAAGAGAACTCAAGTCAAACATGTTAAGAACCCCCTCAACGATTTGGGGAAAGCGATGGAACCATTTGTGTGCACTTGCATGAGCTTGTAAAATCGTGGAAACTGAGTAAGTGGGTCCCTCACGTGCTGACTGCTGCGAACCGTATTTAACGACTGAACGTTTGCTCTTCCTTGCTGACTAGGAACTGTCCAATTTTGGACCGCATTTTGACGTGTGATGAAAAGTGGGTAATGTACAACAACAAAAAACGCTCGTACCATTGGCTATCGTCCAATGACTCCATGCCTTTAAGTGCGAAACCTGCTCTTCATCAGGGGAAGGCGATTCTGTGTGTAAGGTGGACTACTGTTGTGATTGTGCATTATGAGTTCTTGGAAAGTGCTAAAACCAAAACCGAAGAGATGTACTCAGCACAATTGCAAAGAGTAGCCGAACAGCTTCAAAAAAAAAAAAAAAAAAAAAAACTACACTAAAGAATAGGAAGGGTGTTCTTGTCCACCAAGACAGCGCGCTAGTCTTCATACAGCAAAGATGGTCCTGGAGGTGATTTCTTCTTTCGACTGGGAACTTCTGCCACATCCAGCGTATTCACCAGACATTGCTCCACCAGACTACCATCTTTTTTGTCTATGGACAACCATACGCGCAATCGACAATTCAAAACTCGAAAAGAGGTTGAAAACGCGGCGGCGCAGTTTTTCGAGTCCCAACACAAAGACTTTTTAAAAAAAAAATGACATCTACAGGCTTGTAGAACGATAAGAGACGGTTGTAGAAGCGAAGGATGGATATTTTGCGGAATAAACATAATGTAAACGCATTTTTTGATGGGAAGCTTTTCTTTTTTGTACTGAAACCGCACTAATTTCTTGGTTACCTGCTAATTTAAAAACTTAATAATGTAAATTAAAAAGCACTGTTCCATATTGTTTTCTACAATGACGTATTCAACGTGCATTAGACAATATACCGTCAAATACTTTGATACAAAAAAGCATTTGTTCTTAAATATTTTGTAAACAACATACTGTAAGCCCAATGTTATATTTTTAAAACCATGGCACAAAAGAGTACTATCACTCTGTTGATAACCATTGTTGTCAGATAATGTCTTCAGCTAGAAAAAAAAAATGAAATATGAGTGTTCAAAGTAGCCCCATAAATGGGGCTACTTTGAACATAATGTTAATTGTTATTATAAAATTCTGCGTATAAGTTCTATGGTATTCTTTGATATTGAGTTTAAAAGAAGCGCGTTTTATGAACATTTTGGCATATATTACATAGTTGTGCGATTTTCCTAACGGTCTACAGAATATATTTTTAAAATGTACTTACCCAATATTTCTTAAAGGTTGATGTCCATCGTATCACTATTGCAACTTGAATATTTAAAACTTTAAAAGGTCTCTCTTGTAGTAAGAGGTACGTGTGTTCATATGAATCTAACAGAGACGTTTTTAAAGATACGCAAATATTTTTTTTTCGGTACGATGGATAAGCACTATTTACACTATACAGGATGGTAAGAAACTATTTGTATACGATTGGAACATGCTTGACCTTATTGCAAATTGAGACCTTCAAAAGAGATGCCTCCAAATTTAAGAAGCCCTCGATTACTAAGAATGGGCTCTGGTAACATCGGAACAATGTGTTTTGCACAAAACATACCACTGTCTACATTTTCGGGTCAATAGAATGTCATACTTGTACCTGTTTTATTAATGCGCGTAAACTTGACTTTCCAATTGCAGCTCTCTTTGTCTATGACTTGCCCAGTATAGTGCCATTTACCTTTCTTTAGAATATACCGTACTATTACCCACGAACTGATTTTTAGACCCACCAAAATAAGCTGTTCATAGTAGCCCCATTTCTTACCTAAAACGACATGTGGTTTTCAAAAATTCACCAAAATTTGAATATAGGATATACAACAATAGAACCTATTGGAATCGGTAGATAATGGCTGAGGTTTCATCAGTAACACTGATTTAGGCAGTTACTGCTTTAAACCAGAGTTCCAGGGACACAATTTTCTGGTCGACGAAAAAAAATAATAAAAAAAAAACATCGCTATATAATTAATATTTTTCCACATATATGCTTCTAAGTAAAGCTTACAGATTTGTTATGGTTGAATTCAGAACACTCCAAACTACTACTTGTAATATTCAAATGAGCCACAAATGACTTTTCAGGGCATAAAAATTTTGATTGAAACATTTTCCCAGTTTTGTTCAAAGTAGCCCCTATGTTCATAGTAGCCCCATTTGACGGTAATAAAGCAATTTGCCTGTAAATAATAAATACTCATAACCATAATACGTATAACGCTAGAAGGTATTTCTCAAAATTTTATTCTACTGCTATGCACCGGAAGCAAAAGTAATCGAATATCATATTACGAGTTGAAAGCTCATCTTTCAAAAAACGAATCCATTTAATTTTCTTTGACAATTATTGTAACAAATAAAAATCAAATTTCCAACTCCATATATGTAATTAAGAAAAGTTTTTATGAATGATAGAACAAAAGTAATTTTGTTGTAGTGCTGATCTTAACAAAACCTGACAATTTAGCATGAGTTTATTCCACAAATTTAGACATTAATAACCAAATTAAAGAATTAGAAGTCAAATCGGGAAACATATATAAAAAATAAATAAATAAATGCAAACTTATTTTTGTTTCTTTATTCTTCTTCTATTATACATTCCTTGTAATGTAAGTAATAAACTAAGCCCATATAAGGCACGCAATATATTTTGTTATTTTTACAAGTTGTGTTGCTTCCGAAATTTGAGCTTGAGCATGGGAATGTGAAGATAATGTTGAAACCATAGTATTACCTGAAAGTGAATTGGAAGAAATTGGAACCCGAGACTGTAAAGTACAATGATACTACAAGTGTTGTCGTACACAATCTTGTCTGCTATTTACAGTCAACTTAGAACACAATGTGCTTGGTCCTTTAAAAGAAACAAAGCGCCACTATCCGATACAGGCAAGCATTATGGCATATTTGAAGTCGGATGAACTGAATGTTTGACATTATAGAGAGAAAGCCAATCTTAACAGATTCTCCATCCTGTGACCATAAAATTGACATTCAAAAATAAGCATTATAAAAAAGCGCCTTCTTAGTACTTCATGTAGAAGATCAGTTACTTCAGATGATAGCGGAAGAACAAGTGCCAGTGTAATCCTCAACAAGTTGGCCAATAATTTGATTGAAACTGGTGAAAATGAGCCAGCTATTTTCCCGTCAAGCGCTGTTGTTAGGAAATATCTTTCAAAGCATAGCACGAAGTGTGACTCCGGATTTTCATGATAGTACTTCAGCAATTAATGGTAGTATATCCAATTATATTCATGATTTTGGAATCGGCAAATCTGCCGTTTACTTTTGGTTACCAGAGTAAATTATTTTGTACAGACGACCCAGAAAGTCACCTTCCTCCATTCTCAATATTGTTGCAACTCGTTCATTGGTCAAGATGCACCAGATCTTTGCACTAATAAGATCTGTCGTTTATTATTACGTTGGAAGTATGGAAGGTGTACCTATCTTTCAAATGCTAAGCAGCAGACACCACACTAGTTCAAACCTATTGGTTGCAGATGTTTCTTTGGGAAGCAAAATCATTTCCGAAAGTGATTGTGATAGATAGGAGCCGGCACTCATTCAAGCGTGCTTCCAGATCTTTCTCGGAAAGACACTTGACCGAGAAATCACAGATTGGCACTACTGTCTTTCTAGAGACAAAAGACTGATGATACAATCTGTGATCCTTTACATTCATTGTGTACATTTAGTAAAGTTGTTAGCCAAATCTAGTACATAGTACATTGTGGGGATCAAATAGAGTTGTAAAAAACGATTTACTGCGCATATCGGCTCATACTTTCTAAAACTCTTCACGATACAAAGTCCATTTTCCGAAATTGTGCTTTTTATGTTTGTCAGAAATTGGAAATTATCACTATATTGATGCTGTTTTATGAAATTATTAATAACCTACGACTCTATACCCATTACAGAAGCAATGGAAGTATGCATAGCTCCAATAACTGCTGAAAAGTTGTCAATGTTAACAATTGTCTTGTAGAAATGACAAGAGTCATAAAAGCAACTACCTCGGACACATCAGCATCAAGCATATGTAATGAAGATGTGACAAATTCATACCATAACCCAGAATTCTTAAACCTTGTGCAGAGTACAGAAATGGTGTACAGGTTACCCTTAGCCAACACTATACTTGAAAATTTGTATAATGCACGATTCGATCACCTGTCAAACAGTTATGTTAAAGCGTATTGTAGTTTTCTGAAAAACCAGATACTTGCAAACAGTCGCCTACCTACGTCACCGGATATTTTTCTTCATGAGTTGAACGTGAATATTAAGGAATGCTTAAATCGCACACATCTGTTTCTCCTGAACTTTTATCCGTTTACAATGTATCAGACAAGACGAGGTGAGAGGTAACATAGCAGTCAATTAGTGGTAACGACACTCATAAAGAATTCGACATTCAAGAGAATGAACGAAGGAACGTGAAGTGTCTTTTATTGTGTTGTCAGTGTGCTTGCTTTTCCAATGAACGCCAGTATTTTATCACCAGCGCTTTTGGGGGCTCACAAAAAGATTTAAAACTAAGAAATTAAAAAAGGAAAGGACCTAGGATTTTCGTATTTTATTCAATTTCCATTTCCAATGTCACCTTACTTGGACAGTAATAAGCCACTTCAACTTCAACTATTCTTGCATACGACGATCTGGCACCAGTTGAAGAGGTAACTTGCATTCTCCTGTTTTGCCTTCAATGATAGAAAAACAACAATAAACGGCCTTAGTTTTTAAAGTAACACAACATGATGCACGAAATGGTAATATGTCACCTAGCAACAATAATGAATCAATCAGTATAGATCCAGTGTGTTGTTAATACAAGCGTGTAGCAAGTGATTCACGAACTTATCACTCATGCGAGAATTTTGCTCCTGCTATTTGCGGAGACTCTAGGGAAGAAGGATACGGACAACAAGTTTTGTGTTTGAATTGTAAAACCTAAATCGTAAATATGGTGGACGAAATCCCACAAACTGAAGAACTGGAAGCACAAGAACAATGGAAATCTCAGGCAGAAATGATTGTCATTTAAGAAAAGAGCTTATTTTGTCAAATTGTATTTGGACATATCCAGCTACATTTACGCCGGTACTCAAAAATGGTAATTTCATGAGACCAATTTGTTTAACCGGGAAGAATATAAATATATCTTTAACAAATGCAAGTTGCCTGAAGATACGTAGTAAGTATATAAGATGTCTTAAAAGTCCCCTTACATTGGGTAACTCTTATTATCAGCGTTACAACAAAATGTAAGAGGAAAAACCGTTTCAAATTATGGTGTTTTCAATATAAAGTGTAGGATTTAAAAAAAAAATCAGACGAGCCGTTTAGGCTGTACACTCTTTATGCGCCCAATGTTAAATGAAAATGCAATGGTGCCATTTACCTGGGCCCACAACATAAGTGAACAAAGTGACTGTGTTTTAGACTTATTAAAATTTAGTAAAAGAAATAGTCTAAAAAAATAACTTGAATTAAATTAACCTGGATGATTAACTTGTGGCTGGTTAAGTCACTTTATAATACATATATATTAGGGGCGGTCAAGAAGAATACAAATTTTCGTTTTTTGAATATCCACACTATGCACAGAGTTTAACAAGTCTTCCTCATGATATGTGAAAAATTTCAGGGATTTGCAACCCTCCCTACCCCTCGCACCCCTCCGCCAGCCATTCACTGTATTGTATAGCAGCACTAAGTAAATCAGTAATAAGAACTTTTTAGTCATTTTCTGAAATAACAGGTATGAAATAGGCAATTTGTACAGTTGTAAGAATTCCGGCATGTACCAAGAAATTTATTGGATGTTCAGTTTTTTTGTGCGAGTGTAATGTATATAAAAGATATAAAATATCGCATAAAATTGTAATAGATTTTGGAATTTCGGGGGTATTGATTTAAAGACTCGCCACGTGCGTACATCACAAGGAGTGATATATTATACAACGTGTAATAATACAGAAAGTATATTGAAGTATTAAGTAGAGTAGAGGTGTGATATTATTTATTACTACCGATTATTTTTTCAAATTTTCAAAAGAATAATGTTTTGAGATTAAAGCATTTGCTACTTTGTGTTGTATACTGCGTGTTATATAATACAATAATGTTCTTTTTCAGCAATCCAGAAGAGCAATCTAATTTTCAGCAAATGAAAACTTTCTCTGGTGGACTGTTACGTACTCGATACCACTGACCAGTGTGGAGATAGAATTCAGCGTTCGGACAAACTGCACTACAGTTTCCTCCATCCATAGCAGACGTGTTCAGACATTTGTACGTAAGAAAACGTGAAGAAAAACTTTCTGGTTCTAGCAGAACAGCAAAGGAGTGTTACCAAATAGTTGCTAGAGAAGTGCAAAATATTTAGGAAAAGTTTTCATTTCCACATATTGGGTTTGAAGGAATAGTGTTAAAGGTGCAACGGGTATTAGAATCTGCTGTTAAGCTAAACAACGTTCCTCGTAAACGGAGAAATGTAAAATTTCAATGTAAACTAAGATCATACGACGACATCTGTACTTGTTCGTGTTATGACAAAGGTATTAGTATAATGAATTGTAGATGTGAAATCAGAATTCTTGTTCTAGAGTGGGATTCATTCGTCGGACAGGAAAGAAGAATAAATCAGCTAAGCTCTGTTGATAAACGCGCAACTGCCGGGCGAAGGAGAACAGCAGAAAGGAAAGAAGCACTTAAAAGAATACAGAAATGTTTAATTGCAGCCTCAAGTGATACGATATGTGGCTATATTGTTAGTGATAGTGTTGAGCCTGAAATGTGCAATGACAGTGACTGTGTTCCTAATAATGAACTCATGGAAAATCAGAAGAACCGATTCACTTATGAAAATTTGGCAATTACAGCAGACAGATTTCGAGTCAGTTCCAGGGCTGCGGTTGCCATTGTAAATGCTGCTTTGAAACACATGGGAATCCTAGATCAGCCTAATATGTTAAATAAGAACAAAGTGGAAAGGGAAAGAAAACGAATTGAGAACAGTATACTTTACAAATCAAATCAAAAGATGCTCAACTTGAATGTATTGGATTTGACGGGAGAAAGAATGAAACGAAAACTGCAATGGGATGGGGCATTATGTTACAGTAAAGGAACCTGAAGATGTTTACATGGACCACGTAACTCCAGACAACGGGACTGCTCACTGCATTTCTGAAGAAATCATCACTTCCCTAGGAGATTCTGAGAGCAAAGAAACAGTTATAGCGATATTATGTGATGGTACTCCTCCGGTAAATACAGGGCGACATGCATGTGAATTTATCAAGTTGATTGAACTACATCTCAACAAACCACTTCAATGAATCATAAGCAGTGATGAAATTTTTCCGGAAAACTTTGAAACGAAAAATTTTCCGATTCATAAAAACATACTCCACGTATTCCTATATCGTTGTTTAGCCGTGATGTGAGGTGGAAAATTTTCTTCTATATTTTTCCGGAAAATTTTCCGTTCTTAACAAATATCAGTGATCAAGTAACAGTTCCTCAGTATTCATAAAATTGATTGAAATCACGTATAAACATGTAAAAAAGTGAAAGATCTTTTAAAGAATCTGAAAATTTTCATGGCTCACACAATTTTCAGTACTATGTAGGAACAAGTTAAACAATGTTTCATAAATCGAAATACTTTCTGTCTTGTGTGGAAAAATTGAAGAACTTTTTATGAGTCGGAAAATTTTCATCATTTTGAAGCAAAAAGTAAAACAACTTTTTGTGAATCGGAAAGTTTTATTGCTCTGTAGAAACAAATGTAAGGAATTTTCATGAATCAGAAAATTTTCATCACGATGTAGAAACAAGTGAAAACGCTTTTCATAATCCGGACAGTTTTGGATATTATGTATAGTGATGTTAGGTGGAAAATTTTCCACTATATTTAACTGCACATTAAGATATACAATTCCTAACAAATTATAATTTTCCAATTAGATTTCGGGAACCAGAAAATTTTCTAATATTTCAAGTTGGAAAGTAAAAATTTACATAGTGTTTTTTTTTCTCTCTCTCTCTATTATATCTACTTATTTATAAATGTTGCAGAATGTAAATCTATAAAAGTAGTAAAGCTATGAGAAAACCGTCTTATGTGTATTAAACTGACGAAATCTACTATTGTAAGATCAAAGGTGGATTCTGAGGGAAGAGCGCATTGAAGTTTTTGAAACATTCTTGAAATGAAGAATTGTTAGATTTTCACTTCATGAAAATTTTTAAGATAATATTTATTACCAATAAATTTTACGGCTAAACAACGATGTAGGAATAAGTGGAGTATGTTTTTATGAATCGGAAAACATTCATGACTTAATAAATTGAAATTTTAAATAATAGAATGGGATATTTGTACTCTACGAACTCATGTTCTCTGAACTTTGCATACAGAGAGAGAGAGAGGAGTTGAATTGAGTTGATTTTGAGTTTAACGTCCCTTTCAGCAGCGAGACTATATAAGACGGGACCAACTAATTAACGTGAAATCCGAACTACATGTGCTCCCGCTGGGAATCGAAGCCAGGCCTTCCATGTCAAAGGCGCGTATGGTAACTGCTTAGCAACGAAGGAGCTCGCAGATGAAGAGGGAGAGAGAGAGAGAGAAACACTGTGCAAAATTTACTTCCCAACTTGAAATATTAGAAAATTTTCCGGTTCCCGAAAGCTAATTGGAAAATTATAATTTGTTGTTGACTAACTTACCTCTACAGAAATTCAATTTTGAAGCTGAATGTGCAGTTAAATATAGTGTAGTGGAAAATTTTCAACCTAACATCACTATACATAATATCCAAAATTTTCCGGCTTATGAAAAGTTTTTTCCACTTGTTTCTACATCGTGATGAAAATTTTTCGATTCATGAAAATTCCTTTCACTTGTTTCTACAGAGCAATAAAACTTTCCGACGCATAAAAAGTTCTTCAATTTTTCCATATAAGACAGAAAATATTTCGTTTCATGAAAAATGGTTTAACTTGTTCCTACATAGTA
The DNA here is from genome assembly GCF_964235325.1 of Thermobia domestica. Taxonomy (NCBI): domain Eukaryota; kingdom Metazoa; phylum Arthropoda; class Insecta; order Zygentoma; family Lepismatidae; genus Thermobia; species Thermobia domestica. The sequence goes on from NW_027656778.1 coordinate 11,490, forward strand.
CTGAAAATTGTGTGAGCCATGAAAATTTTTCAGATTCTTTAAACGATTTTACATTTCTGTACACGAATTCAACCAATTTTATGGTTGCTCAGGAATTGTTACTTGATTACTGATTTTTTTTTTTAGAACGGAAAATTTTCCGGAAAAACATAGCGGAAAATTTTCCGAAATGGAAAATTTTCCACCTCACATCACTAATCATCAGCCTTTTACACACAAATGAGCTTCCCTTTAAGCATGTTTTTGAAGTAATAGATTGTATAAGCTCAGTGCCGCATACTTTTGAAGGGAAAATCGGGCAACAAATAGCAAGGATTTGACTCAGTTGAAAATAGTCAAATTTGACGTAATAGAAAGCAGCAGAGGTTGTTGTCAGTTTGAGCTCAGATCAAAAATACTGTGAAGATATGTGTATTTGAACACATGGCAAACAAAATGTCCCATTGTTCAAAATAAGATAATTTTAAAAGAACATTACAGTGAAAAGAATAACTATTCATTTTAAGTTAAATCACCTTTCGACTTTTTTTTTTCTAAGTTCATTTGCTTTTGTTGTCCGTCATTCACTTCTTACGTTTGTAATTTCTCAATTAATAAAATAACAGATTGCTTCCCCGTCCGCATTCCTATCATCACCTTACCTTGGTTAATCTACAAGCATGCACTTTTTTCATCGAACGCAAATCAGAAGGAACGCCATACAAAATCGATTGAGAGACTATTGGAAGGGACAGTCGACATGGAGCGATGGACGAGTTAGAGTGTAAACCGCGAGCTTCATTTTGAAATTTACGATTGACATAGCCTTGCTCTGTCCTATGAGGCACCTTTGTTTCGGCTAACGCCAGATAGCCATCTACGACGATGTATTGCTTTTTGAGAAGAAGTTTTAAGTTTATCTAAAATTGCGGTTTTCGTAAAGTGGTTTCTCAGTCCGGGTTTCGCGTTGGTTACTTGAACAACCAGCCAGCCAAACAGAGGGATGGATGGACGTCGGCCTGTTGGAGGAATCGTCGAGAGGACAACGATCAGACCTGCAAGTAAGTGCGAGTAGATTAACCTGTCCTGAAAGTTACTCCCTTCTTACCCCTCTTCATCCCCTTTTGCATCACAATCTGTTTCTTCTGTACGTGTTGGATTTTATTTAAATGCAACCCAGGTTAGATACAGTACCTCACGTTTTGTTAAGTTCTATGTTTGCAAATCCTGGGCGCAACTTGTCGGTTCTGTCATCCCCAACCACGTCATTTATAAGTACACTATCTGAGCTCTCAGACCAACAAGGGGCGACTGCACAATACATTTATGAGATGTGTTACAGTATTCATCGCGGCAATGTTTCAGACCAGTTAGCTAAGAGATCGCCAGGGAAAATACATCATGCAATATGGCTTACAAAGGCCAACAGAATACTTCGACTATATGTTTCTCTAATTGAACCATCAGAAAGCGTAAAATACCTAGTGACGTTAATTATGAGAGTGTATGTGCCTGGTTGGTTTCGGATTAAATCATATCCAAAAGTGTGGGAAGGAGCAAGAAACTTCTGATATATTAGCAAATTATTAAGAGATGCTGATGATATAAAAGAACAACACAAGCAAGTTATAGAAAAGACACTGAAAAATAATAGTTATTTTGCTCATCAGGAAAATATTATTCTTTCAATATTGACTGACCCAAAGAAGTAATGTAGAGAAAAGGCAATTCAGCACATCGCTGAAGTAAGACAAGTAATATCTGGCGAAGTAAGATACTTCCAGTTGCCAAAAACTCTTAATTTAGAAGCAAACGATTACTTAAATATGATTAATTGGGAATGCGAACCGGTTACACTTTCTCCAATTCTGAGAAATGTAACCAATGAGGATCTACTTCAAGCTCTTGATAGATTACTTCAAATGGAACCTATACCGTGCCATAGTCAAGGCGTGGAATGTGGTGTGAATTTGGTGACTCACGCTGCTCAATTGAAAATAGGTAATGTTAATAGACACAAATACATCTTAAATGTTCAAGAATCAAGAAAAAACACTTCCTACATTTGACCGGAAAGGTCAGTGGTGTTAATGCATAAAATGTTTCTGTACGTATGTTTGCTCTGTTTGGTTTGTTCTGTTGCCAAGACGCCTCGTAAACACCGAAGCGAAAAAATATAGAAATGTTTAGTTTAACATCACATTCCACAACCCTAAGCTGTATTCTATATATATTTTTTTTTTTTTACAATTAAGGTTGCGGTCGTACATTGTAACCCTCACAATTTAACTAGTAATTGTGTGCTATCAAGTATAAAAGACTTCTATTTTATATAATTGCATTATAAGCAATAAAATTTAACACAATACAGCCGGGTTTAAATCCACATATTAACTGAGCTACATTTTTGGAGAATTTTCAATTTGGTAACACTAATTTCTACGGATGGCAACTCTGACAATGCTTCTGTCATCTCTTCTGGTGTAGAACAACATTAGGTATCTATGATTAAGGTAAAGTTACATTTCATTATCTGCTTTCATTTACGAAAGATGGGCAAACGGGGAATGATCACTTTTGTAAGACATTTGGTATCCTTGACTTCTAGGGCAATATGCTGTGCAAGGGGTAGGAAGGGTTGCACAACTGTCTTTTTGCATTCCCTCATTCGCTTGCTGCCCGCAACTGCAACCATTATTTCGCATAAGTGTAAGTGCCGTGGACGTCGCGCCAATCCCGATTGTCCCGTCCATTTTACGGTCCCTTACGATGCGTCTCGAGTGCCGTCACCTACAGTAACGCTTTCGCAGGAACAATTTGGACAGGATTTTGCTTCAGTGCTCGCATCGCCAGCCAGTGACTTTGGCTCGCTTTCTAGTGCTACGTCGTTGATCCGTCCCTCGCCAGTGATAGGCACCTCGAAAGGAAGTGTTCAGAAGACTAGTGCCAGTGCTTTGACCCAGCAGAGTGTTAGCGTCGCTTTGACGTCTTCGAACCTTCAAGATCCTAACAGTGTTCAAACCAGTTCAGTGCGCCCCAAGAAACTACATCAGACTACTCTTACTAAATATTTGTTTCGTAAAGTCATGAGTCATGAACGCTCCGAAACTCCTGACCCAAGTGTCGCTCTTGTGGAATCCCTTCAGGCTCTCACTCGACATATTGAGACCCTTACGCAAAACCAACAACAACAGCAGAACCCTCCTCCACGCAATTACGGAGCTACTTTCGACGTGGATGCCGCCATGGTGTACCTTCGGAGTCGTCTGCAAGACCCCACAGTGCCTCGCAGAGATGCTATTGAATTACGCCATATCCATATTTCCTTTGCATATGTGGAACAACTATCGGAAGAAGATAGAGCATTCCTTATTGAGCGTATTCGTCTTCTGTGCATCGCCCTACAATATAATTGGCGGATTGCAGCGGCTAACGCCACCGTGGCGTCCATCCCCGGCCTTCAAGTCAACATGCCACCACAGCCCTTTCGGACCTCCGCCCAGACGACATCATCGACGCAGAGGAAGAAGGCTGCGAATGCGGCCAAGGCCGAGAAGTGATCCCCCGTCTGATGTAATTGATTTTTGGACTCCTCTTCCTGCAGAAGGAGCTCCCATAAACCCCTTGGACGACATCCCAGATGAACCATGGATCCTAGAGGACCCCCTCGCCCAATTGATTATCGACTTGGATCTCCAGCCAGAGGATGTAAGATGGCCACCGGAGGATCCCCGTGTCTTGTTCTTATACATAGCCCAAGAAAGGAATATTGACGCCGTAAACCAACTCGCCATACGCGAACCCTGGTATTATCTCCCAGACGACTGGGACTTCTGGAGAGAACTTATAGAACAATTTAGTGGTGTTCCCCGTCAAGATACTCCCGAAGATAGTGACTCTCAAGACCATCCTCAGGATAGTGATAGTGATACCGAGAGTGTTTCTTCAGAAGATTCTCTTCAACAAGGTGAATCTAATTTTGCGGCTTTTGCCCCCCAGCGAGTGTATCCGCATTCAGTTACATTTGAAGAGCCCGGCACGTTCTGTTGTGTATCAGAAGTGAAACATATTCCGCCCCTCAGTGCTCCCTGTTGCATTCGACGCACGCAATTTAAATATCATTCTGTGTTGGCCGCTATGTGTGATGCAGGCATCATCGAAGAGGATGCTCTTATAGTGAATTCCTTTCCAATATTCTGCATACCTAAAGGTGATACATACCGTGTAATCTATGACTGTTCCGAGTGGACTCGCTTTTATAAAGATGTTTCGCACGTAACGCTCCCCAAAGTGCAAGATATAGCGCAACTCGCTACACCGCATGACTTCATGGTCAAATTAGATTTATCGCAGGGTTTCTACCACTGCTCCTTGAGCCTATATACTCGCAGATTCTTCGGAATAAAGTGTGGTGACAAGACATATCGGTTCACAAGGTTGCCTATGGGCTGGGCGCTCAGCCCACTAATTATGCAGAGATTCGTACTACAAGAATTACAGGCACATGTGGCACATTTAGTGCGTTTCCTGGTCTACTACGACGATATACTGCTTATTGGAGATCCTGCATCCCTGGAAGAGGCTCTCTCCATTCTTTTCTCCCTTACATGGAAAATCAACATGGATAAATCAGTACTTTACCCCACAAAAAGATTGCTGTATCTTGGCATATGGGTGGACTTTGAGGACAACTCCCTGGCGATAGATGACAGATATCTTCAGATAGTGAAATCGTGTCCCATAGCCTTATTGCACCGCTCACGTCGAGCCCGCCAAGTGCTCTCCGGCTATGTGGTTTGGTGTGCGCCCGTCACTAACTTAACATATCCAATTGCGTTTGCTATTCTCCACCAGAAATATTTGAAATTTCTTGTCTCTGTTTTACACAATGTTCAATCTCGACCGCGTCTGATCTGGGAAAATGTCACGTGCGACGCCCAGTGCCACGTGGATGCGACACCCACATCAATCGCGGTCGTAGATATGTCTGGAGATGTAATGTTTCAATGGACTAACTTGCCAGACTTTCCTATATTTGTAACTGAATTTTTGGCTGCCGCATTTGCGGCTGTATTGTATTATCCTAGGAAAGTCCATATTCATTCAGACAATATGGCTGTTGTATACTGCCTTCAACGGCAAATTTGTAGAGTTTTTTACCTGTTACCCGTTGCACATATTTTGTATACTTTGAACAATTATGTAATTTCATATGTTCCATCAGAAAAGAATAAAGCGGACGGGGTCTCACGTGCCTTCGGCACGATCCTACGACTACCCTCAGCCAATCAGAGCGTTCCACCTGGCAGCCAGGTTAACAAAACCTGGCAGCCAGGGGGAATACGCTCAGTTCGAGCAAGTTGAGAAGACCCCACAGTGCCTCGCAGAGATGCTATTGAATTACGTCATATCCATATTTCCTTTGCATATGTGGAACAACTATCGGAAGAAGATAGAGCATTCCTTATTGAGCGTATTCGTCTTCTGTGCATCGCCCTACAATATAATTGGCGGATTGCAGCGGCTAACGCCACCGTGGCGTCCATCCCCGGCCTTCAAGTCAACATGCCACCACAGCCCTTTCGGACCTCCGCCCAGACGACATCATCGACGCAGAGGAAGAAGGCTGCGAATGCGGCCAAGGCCGAGAAGTGATCCCCCGTCTGATGTAATTGATTTTTGGACTCCTCTTCCTGCAGAAGGAGCTCCCATAAACCCCTTGGACGACATCCCAGATGAACCATGGATCCTAGAGGACCCCCTCGCCCAATTGATTATCGACTTGGATCTCCAGCCAGAGGATGTAAGATGGCCACCGGAGGATCCCCGTGTCTTGTTCTTATACATAGCCCAAGAAAGGAATATTGACGCCGTAAACCAACTCGCCATACGCGAACCCTGGTATTATCTCCCAGACGACTGGGACTTCTGGAGAGAACTTATAGAACAATTTAGTGGTGTTCCCCGTCAAGATACTCCCGAAGATAGTGACTCTCAAGACCATCCTCAGGATAGTGATAGTGATACCGAGAGTGTTTCTTCAGAAGATTCTCTTCAACAAGGTGAATCTAATTTTGCGGCTTTTGCCCCCCAGCGAGTGTATCCGCATTCAGTTACATTTGAAGAGCCCGGCACGTTCTGTTGTGTATCAGAAGTGAAACATATTCCGCCCCTCAGTGCTCCCTGTTGCATTCGACGCACGCAATTTAAATATCATTCTGTGTTGGCCGCTATGTGTGATGCAGGCATCATCGAAGAGGATGCTCTTATAGTGAATTCCTTTCCAATATTCTGCATACCTAAAGGTGATACATACCGTGTAATCTATGACTGTTCCGAGTGGACTCGCTTTTATAAAGATGTTTCGCACGTAACGCTCCCCAAAGTGCAAGATATAGCGCAACTCGCTACACCGCATGACTTCATGGTCAAATTAGATTTATCGCAGGGTTTCTACCACTGCTCCTTGAGCCTATATACTCGCAGATTCTTCGGAATAAAGTGTGGTGACAAGACATATCGGTTCACAAGGTTGCCTATGGGCTGGGCGCTCAGCCCACTAATTATGCAGAGATTCGTACTACAAGAATTACAGGCACATGTGGCACATTTAGTGCGTTTCCTGGTCTACTACGACGATATACTGCTTATTGGAGATCCTGCATCCCTGGAAGAGGCTCTCTCCATTCTTTTCTCCCTTACATGGAAAATCAACATGGATAAATCAGTACTTTACCCCACAAAAAGATTGCTGTATCTTGGCATATGGGTGGACTTTGAGGACAACTCCCTGGCGATAGATGACAGATATCTTCAGATAGTGAAATCGTGTCCCATAGCCTTATTGCACCGCTCACGTCGAGCCCGCCAAGTGCTCTCCGGCTATGTGGTTTGGTGTGCGCCCGTCACTAACTTAACATATCCAATTGCGTTTGCTATTCTCCACCAGAAATATTTGAAATTTCTTGTCTCTGTTTTACACAATGTTCAATCTCGACCGCGTCTGATCTGGGAAAATGTCACGTGCGACGCCCAGTGCCACGTGGATGCGACACCCACATCAATCGCGGTCGTAGATATGTCTGGAGATGTAATGTTTCAATGGACTAACTTGCCAGACTTTCCTATATTTGTAACTGAATTTTTGGCTGCCGCATTTGCGGCTGTATTGTATTATCCTAGGAAAGTCCATATTCATTCAGACAATATGGCTGTTGTATACTGCCTTCAACGGCAAATTTGTAGAGTTTTTTACCTGTTACCCGTTGCACATATTTTGTATACTTTGAACAATTATGTAATTTCATATGTTCCATCAGAAAAGAATAAAGCGGACGGGGTCTCACGTGCCTTCGGCACGATCCTACGACTACCCTCAGCCAATCAGAGCGTTCCACCTGGCAGCCAGGTTAACAAAACCTGGCAGCCAGGGGGAATACGCTCAGTTCGAGCAAGTTGAGGGTGGTAGTAGGGTCGTCGGAAGCGCGCGTGGGATTTCGATTGACGCAGAGATGCTATTGAATTACGCCATATCCATATTTCCTTTGCATATGTGGAACAACTATCGGAAGAAGATAGAGCATTCCTTATTGAGCGTATTCGTCTTCTGTGCATCGCCCTACAATATAATTGGCGGATTGCAGCGGCTAACGCCACCGTGGCGTCCATCCCCGGCCTTCAAGTCAACATGCCACCACAGCCCTTTCGGACCTCCGCCCAGACGACATCATCGACGCAGAGGAAGAAGGCTGCGAATGCGGCCAAGGCCGAGAAGTGATCCCCCGTCTGATGTAATTGATTTTTGGACTCCTCTTCCTGCAGAAGGAGCTCCCATAAACCCCTTGGACGACATCCCAGATGAACCATGGATCCTAGAGGACCCCCTCGCCCAATTGATTATCGACTTGGATCTCCAGCCAGAGGATGTAAGATGGCCACCGGAGGATCCCCGTGTCTTGTTCTTATACATAGCCCAAGAAAGGAATATTGACGCCGTAAACCAACTCGCCATACGCGAACCCTGGTATTATCTCCCAGACGACTGGGACTTCTGGAGAGAACTTATAGAACAATTTAGTGGTGTTCCCCGTCAAGATACTCCCGAAGATAGTGACTCTCAAGACCATCCTCAGGATAGTGATAGTGATACCGAGAGTGTTTCTTCAGAAGATTCTCTTCAACAAGGTGAATCTAATTTTGCGGCTTTTGCCCCCCAGCGAGTGTATCCGCATTCAGTTACATTTGAAGAGCCCGGCACGTTCTGTTGTGTATCAGAAGTGAAACATATTCCGCCCCTCAGTGCTCCCTGTTGCATTCGACGCACGCAATTTAAATATCATTCTGTGTTGGCCGCTATGTGTGATGCAGGCATCATCGAAGAGGATGCTCTTATAGTGAATTCCTTTCCAATATTCTGCATACCTAAAGGTGATACATACCGTGTAATCTATGACTGTTCCGAGTGGACTCGCTTTTATAAAGATGTTTCGCACGTAACGCTCCCCAAAGTGCAAGATATAGCGCAACTCGCTACACCGCATGACTTCATGGTCAAATTAGATTTATCGCAGGGTTTCTACCACTGCTCCTTGAGCCTATATACTCGCAGATTCTTCGGAATAAAGTGTGGTGACAAGACATATCGGTTCACAAGGTTGCCTATGGGCTGGGCGCTCAGCCCACTAATTATGCAGAGATTCGTACTACAAGAATTACAGGCACATGTGGCACATTTAGTGCGTTTCCTGGTCTACTACGACGATATACTGCTTATTGGAGATCCTGCATCCCTGGAAGAGGCTCTCTCCATTCTTTTCTCCCTTACATGGAAAATCAACATGGATAAATCAGTACTTTACCCCACAAAAAGATTGCTGTATCTTGGCATATGGGTGGACTTTGAGGACAACTCCCTGGCGATAGATGACAGATATCTTCAGATAGTGAAATCGTGTCCCATAGCCTTATTGCACCGCTCACGTCGAGCCCGCCAAGTGCTCTCCGGCTATGTGGTTTGGTGTGCGCCCGTCACTAACTTAACATATCCAATTGCGTTTGCTATTCTCCACCAGAAATATTTGAAATTTCTTGTCTCTGTTTTACACAATGTTCAATCTCGACCGCGTCTGATCTGGGAAAATGTCACGTGCGACGCCCAGTGCCACGTGGATGCGACACCCACATCAATCGCGGTCGTAGATATGTCTGGAGATGTAATGTTTCAATGGACTAACTTGCCAGACTTTCCTATATTTGTAACTGAATTTTTGGCTGCCGCATTTGCGGCTGTATTGTATTATCCTAGGAAAGTCCATATTCATTCAGACAATATGGCTGTTGTATACTGCCTTCAACGGCAAATTTGTAGAGTTTTTTACCTGTTACCCGTTGCACATATTTTGTATACTTTGAACAATTATGTAATTTCATATGTTCCATCAGAAAAGAATAAAGCGGACGGGGTCTCACGTGCCTTCGGCACGATCCTACGACTACCCTCAGCCAATCAGAGCGTTCCACCTGGCAGCCAGGTTAACAAAACCTGGCAGCCAGGGGGAATACGCTCAGTTCGAGCAAGTTGAGGGTGGTAGTAGGGTCGTCGGAAGCGCGCGTGGGATTTCGTGATACCTAAAGGTGATACATACCGTGTAATCTATGACTGTTCCGAGTGGACTCGCTTTTATAAAGATGTTTCGCACGTAACGCTCCCCAAAGTGCAAGATATAGCGCAACTCGCTACACCGCATGACTTCATGGTCAAATTAGATTTATCGCAGGGTTTCTACCACTGCTCCTTGAGCCTATATACTCGCAGATTCTTCGGAATAAAGTGTGGTGACAAGACATATCGGTTCACAAGGTTGCCTATGGGCTGGGCGCTCAGCCCACTAATTATGCAGAGATTCGTACTACAAGAATTACAGGCACATGTGGCACATTTAGTGCGTTTCCTGGTCTACTACGACGATATACTGCTTATTGGAGATCCTGCATCCCTGGAAGAGGCTCTCTCCATTCTTTTCTCCCTTACATGGAAAATCAACATGGATAAATCAGTACTTTACCCAACAAAAAGATTGCTGTATCTTGGCATATGGGTGGACTTTGAGGACAACTCCCTGGCGATAGATGACAGATATCTTCAGATAGTGAAATCGTGTCCCATAGCCTTATTGCACCGCTCACGTCGAGCCCGCCAAGTGCTCTCCGGCTATGTGGTTTGGTGTGCGCCCGTCACTAACTTAACATATCCAATTGCGTTTGCTATTCTCCACCAGAAATATTTGAAATTTCTTGTCTCTGTTTTACACAATGTTCAATCTCGACCGCGTCTGATCTGGGAAAATGTCACGTGCGACGCCCAGTGCCACGTGGATGCGACACCCACATCAATCGCGGTCGTAGATATGTCTGGAGATGTAATGTTTCAATGGACTAACTTGCCAGACTTTCCTATATTTGTAACTGAATTTTTGGCTGCCGCATTTGCGGCTGTATTGTATTATCCTAGGAAAGTCCATATTCATTCAGACAATATGGCTGTTGTATACTGCCTTCAACGGCAAATTTGTAGAGTTTTTTACCTGTTACCCGTTGCACATATTTTGTATACTTTGAACAATTATGTAATTTCATATGTTCCATCAGAAAAGAATAAAGCGGACGGGGTCTCACGTGCCTTCGGCACGATCCTACGACTACCCTCAGCCAATCAGAGCGTTCCACCTGGCAGCCAGGTTAACAAAACCTGGCAGCCAGGGGGAATACGCTCAGTTCGAGCAAGTTGAGGGTGGTAGTAGGGTCGTCGGAAGCGCGCGTGGGATTTCGATTGACGAGTGCCGTCACCTACAGTAACGCTTTCGCAGGAACAATTTGGACAGGATTTTGCTTCAGTGCTCGCATCGCCAGCCAGTGACTTTGGCTCGCTTTCTAGTGCTACGTCGTTGATCCGTCCCTCGCCAGTGATAGGCACCTCGAAAGGAAGTGTTCAGAAGACTAGTGCCAGTGCTTTGACCCAGCAGAGTGTTAGCGTCGCTTTGACGTCTTCGAACCTTCAAGATCCTAACAGTGTTCAAACCAGTTCAGTGCGCCCCAAGAAACTACATCAGACTACTCTTACTAAATATTTGTTTCGTAAAGTCATGAGTCATGAACGCTCCGAAACTCCTGACCCAAGTGTCGCTCTTGTGGAATCCCTTCAGGCTCTCACTCGACATATTGAGACCCTTACGCAAAACCAACAACAACAGCAGAACCCTCCTCCACGCAATTACGGAGCTACTTTCGACGTGGATGCCGCCATGGTGTACCTTCGGAGTCGTCTGCAAGACCCCACAGTGCCTCGCAGAGATGCTATTGAATTACGCCATATCCATATTTCCTTTGCATATGTGGAACAACTATCGGAAGAAGATAGAGCATTCCTTATTGAGCGTATTCGTCTTCTGTGCATCGCCCTACAATATAATTGGCGGATTGCAGCGGCTAACGCCACCGTGGCGTCCATCCCCGGCCTTCAAGTCAACATGCCACCACAGCCCTTTCGGACCTCCGCCCAGACGACATCATCGACGCAGAGGAAGAAGGCTGCGAATGCGGCCAAGGCCGAGAAGTGATCCCCCGTCTGATGTAATTGATTTTTGGACTCCTCTTCCTGCAGAAGGAGCTCCCATAAACCCCTTGGACGACATCCCAGATGAACCATGGATCCTAGAGGACCCCCTCGCCCAATTGATTATCGACTTGGATCTCCAGCCAGAGGATGTAAGATGGCCACCGGAGGATCCCCGTGTCTTGTTCTTATACATAGCCCAAGAAAGGAATATTGACGCCGTAAACCAACTCGCCATACGCGAACCCTGGTATTATCTCCCAGACGACTGGGACTTCTGGAGAGAACTTATAGAACAATTTAGTGGTGTTCCCCGTCAAGATACTCCCGAAGATAGTGACTCTCAAGACCATCCTCAGGATAGTGATAGTGATACCGAGAGTGTTTCTTCAGAAGATTCTCTTCAACAAGGTGAATCTAATTTTGCGGCTTTTGCCCCCCAGCGAGTGTATCCGCATTCAGTTACATTTGAAGAGCCCGGCACGTTCTGTTGTGTATCAGAAGTGAAACATATTCCGCCCCTCAGTGCTCCCTGTTGCATTCGACGCACGCAATTTAAATATCATTCTGTGTTGGCCGCTATGTGTGATGCAGGCATCATCGAAGAGGATGCTCTTATAGTGAATTCCTTTCCAATATTCTGCATACCTAAAGGTGATACATACCGTGTAATCTATGACTGTTCCGAGTGGACTCGCTTTTATAAAGATGTTTCGCACGTAACGCTCCCCAAAGTGCAAGATATAGCGCAACTCGCTACACCGCATGACTTCATGGTCAAATTAGATTTATCGCAGGGTTTCTACCACTGCTCCTTGAGCCTATATACTCGCAGATTCTTCGGAATAAAGTGTGGTGACAAGACATATCGGTTCACAAGGTTGCCTATGGGCTGGGCGCTCAGCCCACTAATTATGCAGAGATTCGTACTACAAGAATTACAGGCACATGTGGCACATTTAGTGCGTTTCCTGGTCTACTACGACGATATACTGCTTATTGGAGATCCTGCATCCCTGGAAGAGGCTCTCTCCATTCTTTTCTCCCTTACATGGAAAATCAACATGGATAAATCAGTACTTTACCCCACAAAAAGATTGCTGTATCTTGGCATATGGGTGGACTTTGAGGACAACTCCCTGGCGATAGATGACAGATATCTTCAGATAGTGAAATCGTGTCCCATAGCCTTATTGCACCGCTCACGTCGAGCCCGCCAAGTGCTCTCCGGCTATGTGGTTTGGTGTGCGCCCGTCACTAACTTAACATATCCAATTGCGTTTGCTATTCTCCACCAGAAATATTTGAAATTTCTTGTCTCTGTTTTACACAATGTTCAATCTCGACCGCGTCTGATCTGGGAAAATGTCACGTGCGACGCCCAGTGCCACGTGGATGCGACACCCACATCAATCGCGGTCGTAGATATGTCTGGAGATGTAATGTTTCAATGGACTAACTTGCCAGACTTTCCTATATTTGTAACTGAATTTTTGGCTGCCGCATTTGCGGCTGTATTGTATTATCCTAGGAAAGTCCATATTCATTCAGACAATATGGCTGTTGTATACTGCCTTCAACGGCAAATTTGTAGAGTTTTTTACCTGTTACCCGTTGCACATATTTTGTATACTTTGAACAATTATGTAATTTCATATGTTCCATCAGAAAAGAATAAAGCGGACGGGGTCTCACGTGCCTTCGGCACGATCCTACGACTACCCTCAGCCAATCAGAGCGTTCCACCTGGCAGCCAGGTTAACAAAACCTGGCAGCCAGGGGGAATACGCTCAGTTCGAGCAAGTTGAGGGTGGTAGTAGGGTCGTCGGAAGCGCGCGTGGGATTTCGATTGATTCAGCCAATCAGAGCGTTCCACCTGGCAGCCAGGTTAACAAAACCTGGCAGCCAGGGGGAATACGCTCAGTTCGAGCAAGTTGAGGGTGGTAGTAGGGTCGTCGGAAGCGCGCGTGGGATTTCGATTGATTCTTGTAATCTCGGATCCGCCCAGTGTGGTTGAGCCCCTCCGTACACATACTGCCGCTCATTTTCCATTCGCTTGCTGCCCGCAACTGCAACCATTATTTCGCATAAGTGTAAGTGCCGTGGACGTCGCGCCAATCCCGATTGTCCCGTCCATTTTACGGTCCCTTACGATGCGTCTCGAGTGCCGTCACCTACAGTAACGCTTTCGCAGGAACAATTTGGACAGGATTTTGCTTCAGTGCTCGCATCGCCAGCCAGTGACTTTGGCTCGCTTTCTAGTGCTACGTCGTTGATCCGTCCCTCGCCAGTGATAGGCACCTCGAAAGGAAGTGTTCAGAAGACTAGTGCCAGTGCTTTGACCCAGCAGAGTGTTAGCGTCGCTTTGACGTCTTCGAACCTTCAAGATCCTAACAGTGTTCAAACCAGTTCAGTGCGCCCCAAGAAACTACATCAGACTACTCTTACTAAATATTTGTTTCGTAAAGTCATGAGTCATGAACGCTCCGAAACTCCTGACCCAAGTGTCGCTCTTGTGGAATCCCTTCAGGCTCTCACTCGACATATTGAGACCCTTACGCAAAACCAACAACAACAGCAGAACCCTCCTCCACGCAATTACGGAGCTACTTTCGACGTGGATGCCGCCATGGTGTACCTTCGGAGTCGTCTGCAAGACCCCACAGTGCCTCGCAGAGATGCTATTGAATTACGCCATATCCATATTTCCTTTGCATATGTGGAACAACTATCGGAAGAAGATAGAGCATTCCTTATTGAGCGTATTCGTCTTCTGTGCATCGCCCTACAATATAATTGGCGGATTGCAGCGGCTAACGCCACCGTGGCGTCCATCCCCGGCCTTCAAGTCAACATGCCACCACAGCCCTTTCGGACCTCCGCCCAGACGACATCATCGACGCAGAGGAAGAAGGCTGCGAATGCGGCCAAGGCCGAGAAGTGATCCCCCGTCTGATGTAATTGATTTTTGGACTCCTCTTCCTGCAGAAGGAGCTCCCATAAACCCCTTGGACGACATCCCAGATGAACCATGGATCCTAGAGGACCCCCTCGCCCAATTGATTATCGACTTGGATCTCCAGCCAGAGGATGTAAGATGGCCACCGGAGGATCCCCGTGTCTTGTTCTTATACATAGCCCAAGAAAGGAATATTGACGCCGTAAACCAACTCGCCATACGCGAACCCTGGTATTATCTCCCAGACGACTGGGACTTCTGGAGAGAACTTATAGAACAATTTAGTGGTGTTCCCCGTCAAGATACTCCCGAAGATAGTGACTCTCAAGACCATCCTCAGGATAGTGATAGTGATACCGAGAGTGTTTCTTCAGAAGATTCTCTTCAACAAGGTGAATCTAATTTTGCGGCTTTTGCCCCCCAGCGAGTGTATCCGCATTCAGTTACATTTGAAGAGCCCGGCACGTTCTGTTGTGTATCAGAAGTGAAACATATTCCGCCCCTCAGTGCTCCCTGTTGCATTCGACGCACGCAATTTAAATATCATTCTGTGTTGGCCGCTATGTGTGATGCAGGCATCATCGAAGAGGATGCTCTTATAGTGAATTCCTTTCCAATATTCTGCATACCTAAAGGTGATACATACCGTGTAATCTATGACTGTTCCGAGTGGACTCGCTTTTATAAAGATGTTTCGCACGTAACGCTCCCCAAAGTGCAAGATATAGCGCAACTCGCTACACCGCATGACTTCATGGTCAAATTAGATTTATCGCAGGGTTTCTAGCACTGCTCCTTGAGCCTATATACTCGCAGATTCTTCGGAATAAAGTGTGGTGACAAGACATATCGGTTCACAAGGTTGCCTATGGGCTGGGCGCTCAGCCCACTAATTATGCAGAGATTCGTACTACAAGAATTACAGGCACATGTGGCACATTTAGTGCGTTTCCTGGTCTACTACGACGATATACTGCTTATTGGAGATCCTGCATCCCTGGAAGAGGCTCTCTCCATTCTTTTCTCCCTTACATGGAAAATCAACATGGATAAATCAGTACTTTACCCCACAAAAAGATTGCTGTATCTTGGCATATGGGTGGACTTTGAGGACAACTCCCTGGCGATAGATGACAGATATCTTCAGATAGTGAAATCGTGTCCCATAGCCTTATTGCACCGCTCACGTCGAGCCCGCCAAGTGCTCTCCGGCTATGTGGTTTGGTGTGCGCCCGTCACTAACTTAACATATCCAATTGCGTTTGCTATTCTCCACCAGAAATATTTGAAATTTCTTGTCTCTGTTTTACACAATGTTCAATCTCGACCGCGTCTGATCTGGGAAAATGTCACGTGCGACGCCCAGTGCCACGTGGATGCGACACCCACATCAATCGCGGTCGTAGATATGTCTGGAGATGTAATGTTTCAATGGACTAACTTGCCAGACTTTCCTATATTTGTAACTGAATTTTTGGCTGCCGCATTTGCGGCTGTATTGTATTATCCTAGGAAAGTCCATATTCATTCAGACAATATGGCTGTTGTATACTGCCTTCAACGGCAAATTTGTAGAGTTTTTTACCTGTTACCCGTTGCACATATTTTGTATACTTTGAACAATTATGTAATTTCATATGTTCCATCAGAAAAGAATAAAGCGGACGGGGTCTCACGTGCCTTCGGCACGAAGAAACTACATCAGACTACTCTTACTAAATATTTGTTTCGTAAAGTCATGAGTCATGAACGCTCCGAAACTCCTGACCCAAGTGTCGCTCTTGTGGAATCCCTTCAGGCTCTCACTCGACATATTGAGACCCTTACGCAAAACCAACAACAACAGCAGAACCCTCCTCCACGCAATTACGGAGCTACTTTCGACGTGGATGCCGCCATGGTGTACCTTCGGAGTCGTCTGCAAGACCCCACAGTGCCTCGCAGAGATGCTATTGAATTACGCCATATCCATATTTCCTTTGCATATGTGGAACAACTATCGGAAGAAGATAGAGCATTCCTTATTGAGCGTATTCGTCTTCTGTGCATCGCCCTACAATATAATTGGCGGATTGCAGCGGCTAACGCCACCGTGGCGTCCATCCCCGGCCTTCAAGTCAACATGCCACCACAGCCCTTTCGGACCTCCGCCCAGACGACATCATCGACGCAGAGGAAGAAGGCTGCGAATGCGGCCAAGGCCGAGAAGTGATCCCCCGTCTGATGTAATTGATTTTTGGACTCCTCTTCCTGCAGAAGGAGCTCCCATAAACCCCTTGGACGACATCCCAGATGAACCATGGATCCTAGAGGACCCCCTCGCCCAATTGATTATCGACTTGGATCTCCAGCCAGAGGATGTAAGATGGCCACCGGAGGATCCCCGTGTCTTGTTCTTATACATAGCCCAAGAAAGGAATATTGACGCCGTAAACCAACTCGCCATACGCGAACCCTGGTATTATCTCCCAGACGACTGGGACTTCTGGAGAGAACTTATAGAACAATTTAGTGGTGTTCCCCGTCAAGATACTCCCGAAGATAGTGACTCTCAAGACCATCCTCAGGATAGTGATAGTGATACCGAGAGTGTTTCTTCAGAAGATTCTCTTCAACAAGGTGAATCTAATTTTGCGGCTTTTGCCCCCCAGCGAGTGTATCCGCATTCAGTTACATTTGAAGAGCCCGGCACGTTCTGTTGTGTATCAGAAGTGAAACATATTCCGCCCCTCAGTGCTCCCTGTTGCATTCGACGCACGCAATTTAAATATCATTCTGTGTTGGCCGCTATGTGTGATGCAGGCATCATCGAAGAGGATGCTCTTATAGTGAATTCCTTTCCAATATTCTGCATACCTAAAGGTGATACATACCGTGTAATCTATGACTGTTCCGAGTGGACTCGCTTTTATAAAGATGTTTCGCACGTAACGCTCCCCAAAGTGCAAGATATAGCGCAACTCGCTACACCGCATGACTTCATGGTCAAATTAGATTTATCGCAGGGTTTCTACCACTGCTCCTTGAGCCTATATACTCGCAGATTCTTCGGAATAAAGTGTGGTGACAAGACATATCGGTTCACAAGGTTGCCTATGGGCTGGGCGCTCAGCCCACTAATTATGCAGAGATTCGTACTACAAGAATTACAGGCACATGTGGCACATTTAGTGCGTTTCCTGGTCTACTACGACGATATACTGCTTATTGGAGATCCTGCATCCCTGGAAGAGGCTCTCTCCATTCTTTTCTCCCTTACATGGAAAATCAACATGGATAAATCAGTACTTTACCCCACAAAAAGATTGCTGTATCTTGGCATATGGGTGGACTTTGAGGACAACTCCCTGGCGATAGATGACAGATATCTTCAGATAGTGAAATCGTGTCCCATAGCCTTATTGCACCGCTCACGTCGAGCCCGCCAAGTGCTCTCCGGCTATGTGGTTTGGTGTGCGCCCGTCACTAACTTAACATATCCAATTGCGTTTGCTATTCTCCACCAGAAATATTTGAAATTTCTTGTCTCTGTTTTACACAATGTTCAATCTCGACCGCGTCTGATCTGGGAAAATGTCACGTGCGACGCCCAGTGCCACGTGGATGCGACACCCACATCAATCGCGGTCGTAGATATGTCTGGAGATGTAATGTTTCAATGGACTAACTTGCCAGACTTTCCTATATTTGTAACTGAATTTTTGGCTGCCGCATTTGCGGCTGTATTGTATTATCCTAGGAAAGTCCATATTCATTCAGACAATATGGCTGTTGTATACTGCCTTCAACGGCAAATTTGTAGAGTTTTTTACCTGTTACCCGTTGGTCAAATTAGATTTATCGCAGGGTTTCTACCACTGCTCCTTGAGCCTATATACTCGCAGATTCTTCGGAATAAAGTGTGGTGACAAGACATATCGGTTCACAATGTTGCCTATGGGCTGGGCGCTCAGCCCACTAATTATGCAGAGATTCGTACTACAAGAATTACAGGCACATGTGGCACATTTAGTGCGTTTCCTGGTCTACTACGACGATATACTGCTTATTGGAGATCCTGCATCCCTGGAAGAGGCTCTCTCCATTCTTTTCTCCCTTACATGGAAAATCAACATGGATAAATCAGTACTTTACCCCACAAAAAGATTGCTGTATCTTGGCATATGGGTGGACTTTGAGGACAACTCCCTGGCGATAGATGACAGATATCTTCAGATAGTGAAATCGTGTCCCATAGCCTTATTGCACCGCTCACGTCGAGCCCGCCAAGTGCTCTCCGGCTATGTGGTTTGGTGTGCGCCCGTCACTAACTTAACATATCCAATTGCGTTTGCTATTCTCCACCAGAAATATTTGAAATTTCTTGTCTCTGTTTTACATAATGTTCAATCTCGACCGCGTCTGATCTGGGAAAATGTCACGTGCGACGCCCAGTGCCACGTGGATGCGACACCCACATCAATCGCGGTCGTAGATATGTCTGGAGATGTAATGTTTCAATGGACTAACTTGCCAGACTTTCCTATATTTGTAACTGAATTTTTGGCTGCCGCATTTGCGGCTGTATTGTATTATCCTAGGAAAGTCCATATTCATTCAGACAATATGGCTGTTGTATACTGCCTTCAACGGCAAATTTGTAGAGTTTTTTACCTGTTACCCGTTGCACATATTTTATATGAAATTACATAATTGTTCAAAGTATACAAAATATGTGCAACGGGTAACAGGTAAAAAACTCTACAAATTTGCCGTTGAAGGCAGTATACAACAGCCATATTGTCTGAATGAATATGGACTTTCCTAGGATAATACAATACAGCCGCAAATGCGGCAGCCAAAAATTCAGTTACAAATATAGGAAAGTCTGGCAAGTTAGTCCATTGAAACATTACATCTCCAGACATATCTACGACCGCGATTGATGTGGGTGTCGCATCCACGTGGCACTGGGCGTCGCACGTGACATTTTCCCAGATCAGACGCGGTCGAGATTGAACATTGTGTAAAACAGAGACAAGAAATTTCAAATATTTCTGGTGGAGAATAGCAAACGCAATTGGATATGTTAAGTTAGTGACGGGCGCACACCAAACCACATAGCCGGAGAGCACTTGGCGGGCTCGACGTGAGCGGTGCAATAAGGCTATGGGACACGATTTCACTATCTGAAGATATCTGTCATCTATCGCCAGGGAGTTGTCCTCAAAGTCCACCCATATGCCAAGATACAGCAATCTTTTTGTGGGGTAAAGTACTGATTTATCCATGTTGATTTTCCATGTAAGGGAGAAAAGAATGGAGAGAGCCTCTTCCAGGGATGCAGGATCTCCAATAAGCAGTATATCGTCGTAGTAGACCAGGAAACGCACTAAATGTGCCACATGTGCCTGTAATTCTTGTAGTACGAATCTCTGCATAATTAGTGGGCTGAGCGCCCAGCCCATAGGCAACCTTGTGAACCGATATGTCTTGTCACCACACTTTATTCCGAAGAATCTGCGAGTATATAGGCTCAAGGAGCAGTGGTAGAAACCCTGCGATAAATCTAATTTGACCATGAAGTCATGCGGTGTAGCGAGTTGCGCTATATCTTGCACTTTGGGGAGCGTTACGTGCGAAACATCTTTATAAAAGCGAGTCCACTCGGAACAGTCATAGATTACACGGTATGTATCACCTTTAGGTATGCAGAATATTGGAAAGGAATTCACTATAAGAGCATCCTCTTCGATGATGCCTGCATCACACATAGCGGCCAACACAGAATGATATTTAAATTGCGTGCGTCGAATGCAACAGGGAGCACTGAGGGGCGGAATATGTTTCACTTCTGATACACAACAGAACGTGCCGGGCTCTTCAAATGTAACTGAATGCGGATACACTCGCTGGGGGGCAAAAGCCGCAAAATTAGATTCACCTTGTTGAAGAGAATCTTCTGAAGAAACACTCTCGGTATCACTATCACTATCCTGAGGATGGTCTTGAGAGTCACTATCTTCGGGAGTATCTTGACGGGGAACACCACTAAATTGTTCTATAAGTTCTCTCCAGAAGTCCCAGTCGTCTGGGAGATAATACCAGGGTTCGCGTATGGCGAGTTGGTTTACGGCGTCAATATTCCTTTCTTGGGCTATGTATAAGAACAAGACACGGGGATCCTCCGGTGGCCATCTTACATCCTCTGGCTGGAGATCCAAGTCGATAATCAATTGGGCGAGGGGGTCCTCTAGGATCCATGGTTCATCTGGGATGTCGTCCAAGGGGTTTATGGGAGCTCCTTCTGCAGGAAGAGGAGTCCAAAAATCAATTACATCAGACGGGGGATCACTTCTCGGCCTTGGCCGCATTCGCAGCCTTCTTCCTCTGGTCGATGATGTCGTCTGGGCGGAGGTCCGAAAGGGCTGTGGTGGCATGTTGACTTGAAGGCCGGGGATGGACGCCACGGTGGCGTTAGCCGCTGCAATCCGCCAATTATATTGTAGGGCGATGCACAGAAGACGAATACGCTCAATAAGGAATGCTCTATCTTCTTCCGATAGTTGTTCCACATATGCAAAGGAAATATGGATATGGCGTAATTCAATAGCATCTCTGCGAGGCACTGTGGGGTCTTGCAGACGACTCCGAAGGTACACCATGGCGGCATCCACGTCGAAAGTAGCTCCGTAATTGCGTGGAGGAGGGTTCTGCTGTTGTTGTTGGTTTTGCGTAAGGGTCTCAATATGTCGAGTGAGAGCCTGAAGGGATTCCACAAGAGCGACACTTGGGTCAGGAGTTTCGGAGCGTTCATGACTCATGACTTTACGAAACAAATATTTAGTAAGAGTAGTCTGATGTAGTTTCTTGGGGCGCACTGAACTGGTTTGAACACTGTTAGGATCTTGAAGGTTCGAAGACGTCAAAGCGACGCTCGCTCATTTTCCATTCGCTTGCTGCCCGCAACTGCAACCATTATTTCGCATAAGTGTAAGTGCCGTGGACGTCGCGCCAATCCCGATTGTCCCGTCCATTTTACGGTCCCTTACGATGCGTCTCGAGTGCCGTCACCTACAGTAACGCTTTCGCAGGAACAATTTGGACAGGATTTTGCTTCAGTGCTCGCATCGCCAGCCAGTGACTTTGGCTCGCTTTCTTGTGCTACGTCGTTGATCCGTCCCTCGCCAGTGATAGGCACCTCGAAAGGAAGTGTTCAGAAGACTAGTGCCAGTGCTTTGACCCAGCAGAGTGTTAGCGTCGCTTTGACGTCTTCGAACCTTCAAGATCCTAACAGTGTTCAAACCAGTTCAGTGCGCCCCAAGAAACTACATCAGACTACTCTTACTAAATATTTGTTTCGTAAAGTCATGAGTCATGAACGCTCCGAAACTCCTGACCCAAGTGTCGCTCTTGTGGAATCCCTTCAGGCTCTCACTCGACATATTGAGACCCTTACGCAAAACCAACAACAACAGCAGAACCCTCCTCCACGCAATTACGGAGCTACTTTCGACGTGGATGCCGCCATGGTGTACCTTCGGAGTCGTCTGCAAGACCCCACAGTGCCTCGCAGAGATGCTATTGAATTACGCCATATCCATATTTCCTTTGCATATGTGGAACAACTATCGGAAGAAGATAGAGCATTCCTTATTGAGCGTATTCGTCTTCTGTGCATCGCCCTACAATATAATTGGCGGATTGCAGCGGCTAACGCCACCGTGGCGTCCATCCCCGGCCTTCAAGTCAACATGCCACCACAGCCCTTTCGGACCTCCGCCCAGACGACATCATCGACGCAGAGGAAGAAGGCTGCGAATGCGGCCAAGGCCGAGAAGTGATCCCCCGTCTGATGTAATTGATTTTTGGACTCCTCTTCCTGCAGAAGGAGCTCCCATAAACCCCTTGGACGACATCCCAGATGAACCATGGATCCTAGAGGACCCCCTCGCCCAATTGATTATCGACTTGGATCTCCAGCCAGAGGATGTAAGATGGCCACCGGAGGATCCCCGTGTCTTGTTCTTATACATAGCCCAAGAAAGGAATATTGACGCCGTAAACCAACTCGCCATACGCGAACCCTGGTATTATCTCCCAGACGACTGGGACTTCTGGAGAGAACTTATAGAACAATTTAGTGGTGTTCCCCGTCAAGATACTCCCGAAGATAGTGACTCTCAAGACCATCCTCAGGATAGTGATAGTGATACCGAGAGTGTTTCTTCAGAAGATTCTCTTCAACAAGGTGAATCTAATTTTGCGGCTTTTGCCCCCCAGCGAGTGTATCCGCATTCAGTTACATTTGAAGAGCCCGGCACGTTCTGTTGTGTATCAGAAGTGAAACATATTCCGCCCCTCAGTGCTCCCTGTTGCATTCGACGCACGCAATTTAAATATCATTCTGTGTTGGCCGCTATGTGTGATGCAGGCATCATCGAAGAGGATGCTCTTATAGTGAATTCCTTTCCAATATTCTGCATACCTAAAGGTGATACATACCGTGTAATCTATGACTGTTCCGAGTGGACTCGCTTTTATAAAGATGTTTCGCACGTAACGCTCCCCAAAGTGCAAGATATAGCGCAACTCGCTACACCGCATGACTTCATGGTCAAATTAGATTTATCGCAGGGTTTCTAGCACTGCTCCTTGAGCCTATATACTCGCAGATTCTTCGGAATAAAGTGTGGTGACAAGACATATCGGTTCACAAGGTTGCCTATGGGCTGGGCGCTCAGCCCACTAATTATGCAGAGATTCGTACTACAAGAATTACAGGCACATGTGGCACATTTAGTGCGTTTCCTGGTCTACTACGACGATATACTGCTTATTGGAGATCCTGCATCCCTGGAAGAGGCTCTCTCCATTCTTTTCTCCCTTACATGGAAAATCAACATGGATAAATCAGTACTTTACCCCACAAAAAGATTGCTGTATCTTGGCATATGGGTGGACTTTGAGGACAACTCCCTGGCGATAGATGACAGATATCTTCAGATAGTGAAATCGTGTCCCATAGCCTTATTGCACCGCTCACGTCGAGCCCGCCAAGTGCTCTCCGGCTATGTGGTTTGGTGTGCGCCCGTCACTAACTTAACATATCCAATTGCGTTTGCTATTCTCCACCAGAAATATTTGAAATTTCTTGTCTCTGTTTTACACAATGTTCAATCTCGACCGCGTCTGATCTGGGAAAATGTCACGTGCGACGCCCAGTGCCACGTGGATGCGACACCCACATCAATCGCGGTCGTAGATATGTCTGGAGATGTAATGTTTCAATGGACTAACTTGCCAGACTTTCCTATATTTGTAACTGAATTTTTGGCTGCCGCATTTGCGGCTGTATTGTATTATCCTAGGAAAGTCCATATTCATTCAGACAATATGGCTGTTGTATACTGCCTTCAACGGCAAATTTGTAGAGTTTTTTACCTGTTACCCGTTGCACATATTTTGTATACTTTGAACAATTATGTAATTTCATATGTTCCATCAGAAAAGAATAAAGCGGACGGGGTCTCACGTGCCTTCGGCACGATCCTACGACTACCCTCAGCCAATCAGAGCGTTCCACCTGGCAGCCAGGTTAACAAAACCTGGCAGCCAGGGGGAATACGCTCAGTTCGAGCAAGTTGAGGGTGGTCTCGCCAGTGATAGGCACCTCGAAAGGAAGTGTTCAGAAGACTAGTGCCAGTGCTTTGACCCAGCAGAGTGTTAGCGTCGCTTTGACGTCTTCGAACCTTCAAGATCCTAACAGTGTTCAAACCAGTTCAGTGCGCCCCAAGAAACTACATCAGACTACTCTTACTAAATATTTGTTTCGTAAAGTCATGAGTCATGAACGCTCCGAAACTCCTGACCCAAGTGTCGCTCTTGTGGAATCCCTTCAGGCTCTCACTCGACATATTGAGACCCTTACGCAAAACCAACAACAACAGCAGAACCCTCCTCCACGCAATTACGGAGCTACTTTCGACGTGGATGCCGCCATGGTGTACCTTCGGAGTCGTCTGCAAGACCCCACAGTGCCTCGCAGAGATGCTATTGAATTACGCCATATCCATATTTCCTTTGCATATGTGGAACAACTATCGGAAGAAGATAGAGCATTCCTTATTGAGCGTATTCGTCTTCTGTGCATCGCCCTACAATATAATTGGCGGATTGCAGCGGCTAACGCCACCGTGGCGTCCATCCCCGGCCTTCAAGTCAACATGCCACCACAGCCCTTTCGGACCTCCGCCCAGACGACATCATCGACGCAGAGGAAGAAGGCTGCGAATGCGGCCAAGGCCGAGAAGTGATCCCCCGTCTGATGTAATTGATTTTTGGACTCCTCTTCCTGCAGAAGGAGCTCCCATAAACCCCTTGGACGACATCCCAGATGAACCATGGATCCTAGAGGACCCCCTCGCCCAATTGATTATCGACTTGGATCTCCAGCCAGAGGATGTAAGATGGCCACCGGAGGATCCCCGTGTCTTGTTCTTATACATAGCCCAAGAAAGGAATATTGACGCCGTAAACCAACTCGCCATACGCGAACCCTGGTATTATCTCCCAGACGACTGGGACTTCTGGAGAGAACTTATAGAACAATTTAGTGGTGTTCCCCGTCAAGATACTCCCGAAGATAGTGACTCTCAAGACCATCCTCAGGATAGTGATAGTGATACCGAGAGTGTTTCTTCAGAAGATTCTCTTCAACAAGGTGAATCTAATTTTGCGGCTTTTGCCCCCCAGCGAGTGTATCCGCATTCAGTTACATTTGAAGAGCCCGGCACGTTCTGTTGTGTATCAGAAGTGAAACATATTCCGCCCCTCAGTGCTCCCTGTTGCATTCGACGCACGCAATTTAAATATCATTCTGTGTTGGCCGCTATGTGTGATGCAGGCATCATCGAAGAGGATGCTCTTATAGTGAATTCCTTTCCAATATTCTGCATACCTAAAGGTGATACATACCGTGTAATCTATGACTGTTCCGAGTGGACTCGCTTTTATAAAGATGTTTCGCACGTAACGCTCCCCAAAGTGCAAGATATAGCGCAACTCGCTACACCGCATGACTTCATGGTCAAATTAGATTTATCGCAGGGTTTCTAGCACTGCTCCTTGAGCCTATATACTCGCAGATTCTTCGGAATAAAGTGTGGTGACAAGACATATCGGTTCACAAGGTTGCCTATGGGCTGGGCGCTCAGCCCACTAATTATGCAGAGATTCGTACTACAAGAATTACAGGCACATGTGGCACATTTAGTGCGTTTCCTGGTCTACTACGACGATATACTGCTTATTGGAGATCCTGCATCCCTGGAAGAGGCTCTCTCCATTCTTTTCTCCCTTACATGGAAAATCAACATGGATAAATCAGTACTTTACCCCACAAAAAGATTGCTGTATCTTGGCATATGGGTGGACTTTGAGGACAACTCCCTGGCGATAGATGACAGATATCTTCAGATAGTGAAATCGTGTCCCATAGCCTTATTGCACCGCTCACGTCGAGCCCGCCAAGTGCTCTCCGGCTATGTGGTTTGGTGTGCGCCCGTCACTAACTTAACATATCCAATTGCGTTTGCTATTCTCCACCAGAAATATTTGAAATTTCTTGTCTCTGTTTTACACAATGTTCAATCTCGACCGCGTCTGATCTGGGAAAATGTCACGTGCGACGCCCAGTGCCACGTGGATGCGACACCCACATCAATCGCGGTCGTAGATATGTCTGGAGATGTAATGTTTCAATGGACTAACTTGCCAGACTTTCCTATATTTGTAACTGAATTTTTGGCTGCCGCATTTGCGGCTGTATTGTATTATCCTAGGAAAGTCCATATTCATTCAGACAATATGGCTGTTGTATACTGCCTTCAACGGCAAATTTGTAGAGTTTTTTACCTGTTACCCGTTGCACATATTTTGTATACTTTGAACAATTATGTAATTTCATATGTTCCATCAGAAAAGAATAAAGCGGACGGGGTCTCACGTGCCTTCGGCACGATCCTACGACTACCCTCAGCCAATCAGAGCGTTCCACCTGGCAGCCAGGTTAACAAAACCTGGCAGCCAGGGGGAATACGCTCAGTTCGAGCAAGTTGAGGGTGGTAGTAGGGTCGTCGGAAGCGCGCGTGGGATTTCGATTGATTCAGCCAATCAGAGCGTTCCACCTGGCAGCCAGGTTAACAAAACCTGGCAGCCAGGGGGAATACGCTCAGTTCGAGCAAGTTGAGGGTGGTAGTAGGGTCGTCGGAAGCGCGCGTGGGATTTCGATTGATTCTTGTAATCTCGGATCCGCCCAGTGTGGTTGAGCCCCTCCGTACACATACTGCCGCTCATTTTCCATTCGCTTGCTGCCCGCAACTGCAACCATTATTTCGCATAAGTGTAAGTGCCGTGGACGTCGCGCCAATCCCGATTGTCCCGTCCATTTTACGGTCCCTTACGATGCGTCTCGAGTGCCGTCACCTACAGTAACGCTTTCGCAGGAACAATTTGGACAGGATTTTGCTTCAGTGCTCGCATCGCCAGCCAGTGACTTTGGCTCGCTTTCTAGTGCTACGTCGTTGATCCGTCCCTCGCCAGTGATAGGCACCTCGAAAGGAAGTGTTCAGAAGACTAGTGCCAGTGCTTTGACCCAGCAGAGTGTTAGCGTCGCTTTGACGTCTTCGAACCTTCAAGATCCTAACAGTGTTCAAACCAGTTCAGTGCGCCCCAAGAAACTACATCAGACTACTCTTACTAAATATTTGTTTCGTAAAGTCATGAGTCATGAACGCTCCGAAACTCCTGACCCAAGTGTCGCTCTTGTGGAATCCCTTCAGGCTCTCACTCGACATATTGAGACCCTTACGCAAAACCAACAACAACAGCAGAACCCTCCTCCACGCAATTACGGAGCTACTTTCGACGTGGATGCCGCCATGGTGTACCTTCGGAGTCGTCTGCAAGACCCCACAGTGCCTCGCAGAGATGCTATTGAATTACGCCATATCCATATTTCCTTTGCATATGTGGAACAACTATCGGAAGAAGATAGAGCATTCCTTATTGAGCGTATTCGTCTTCTGTGCATCGCCCTACAATATAATTGGCGGATTGCAGCGGCTAACGCCACCGTGGCGTCCATCCCCGGCCTTCAAGTCAACATGCCACCACAGCCCTTTCGGACCTCCGCCCAGACGACATCATCGACGCAGAGGAAGAAGGCTGCGAATGCGGCCAAGGCCGAGAAGTGATCCCCCGTCTGATGTAATTGATTTTTGGACTCCTCTTCCTGCAGAAGGAGCTCCCATAAACCCCTTGGACGACATCCCAGATGAACCATGGATCCTAGAGGACCCCCTCGCCCAATTGATTATCGACTTGGATCTCCAGCCAGAGGATGTAAGATGGCCACCGGAGGATCCCCGTGTCTTGTTCTTATACATAGCCCAAGAAAGGAATATTGACGCCGTAAACCAACTCGCCATACGCGAACCCTGGTATTATCTCCCAGACGACTGGGACTTCTGGAGAGAACTTATAGAACAATTTAGTGGTGTTCCCCGTCAAGATACTCCCGAAGATAGTGACTCTCAAGACCATCCTCAGGATAGTGATAGTGATACCGAGAGTGTTTCTTCAGAAGATTCTCTTCAACAAGGTGAATCTAATTTTGCGGCTTTTGCCCCCCAGCGAGTGTATCCGCATTCAGTTACATTTGAAGAGCCCGGCACGTTCTGTTGTGTATCAGAAGTGAAACATATTCCGCCCCTCAGTGCTCCCTGTTGCATTCGACGCACGCAATTTAAATATCATTCTGTGTTGGCCGCTATGTGTGATGCAGGCATCATCGAAGAGGATGCTCTTATAGTGAATTCCTTTCCAATATTCTGCATACCTAAAGGTGATACATACCGTGTAATCTATGACTGTTCCGAGTGGACTCGCTTTTATAAAGATGTTTCGCACGTAACGCTCCCCAAAGTGCAAGATATAGCGCAACTCGCTACACCGCATGACTTCATGGTCAAATTAGATTTATCGCAGGGTTTCTACCACTGCTCCTTGAGCCTATATACTCGCAGATTCTTCGGAATAAAGTGTGGTGACAAGACATATCGGTTCACAAGGTTGCCTATGGGCTGGGCGCTCAGCCCACTAATTATGCAGAGATTCGTACTACAAGAATTACAGGCACATGTGGCACATTTAGTGCGTTTCCTGGTCTACTACGACGATATACTGCTTATTGGAGATCCTGCATCCCTGGAAGAGGCTCTCTCCATTCTTTTCTCCCTTACATGGAAAATCAACATGGATAAATCAGTACTTTACCCCACAAAAAGATTGCTGTATCTTGGCATATGGGTGGACTTTGAGGACAACTCCCTGGCGATAGATGACAGATATCTTCAGATAGTGAAATCGTGTCCCATAGCCTTATTGCACCGCTCACGTCGAGCCCGCCAAGTGCTCTCCGGCTATGTGGTTTGGTGTGCGCCCGTCACTAACTTAACATATCCAATTGCGTTTGCTATTCTCCACCAGAAATATTTGAAATTTCTTGTCTCTGTTTTACACAATGTTCAATCTCGACCGCGTCTGATCTGGGAAAATGTCACGTGCGACGCCCAGTGCCACGTGGATGCGACACCCACATCAATCGCGGTCGTAGATATGTCTGGAGATGTAATGTTTCAATGGACTAACTTGCCAGACTTTCCTATATTTGTAACTGAATTTTTGGCTGCCGCATTTGCGGCTGTATTGTATTATCCTAGGAAAGTCCATATTCATTCAGACAATATGGCTGTTGTATACTGCCTTCAACGGCAAATTTGTAGAGTTTTTTACCTGTTACCCGTTGCACATATTTTGTATACTTTGAACAATTATGTAATTTCATATGTTCCATCAGAAAAGAATAAAGCGGACGGGGTCTCACGTGCCTTCGGCACGATCCTACGACTACCCTCAGCCAATCAGAGCGTTCCACCTGGCAGCCAGGTTAACAAAACCTGGCAGCCAGGGGGAATACGCTCAGTTCGAGCAAGTTGAGGGTGGTAGTAGGGTCGTCGGAAGCGCGCGTGGGATTTCGATTGATTCTTGTAATCTCGGATCCGCCCAGTGTGGTTGAGCCCCTCCGTACACATACTGCCGCTCATTTTCCATTCGCTTGCTGCCCGCAACTGCAACCATTATTTCGCATAAGTGTAAGTGCCGTGGACGTCGCGCCAATCCCGATTGTCCCGTCCATTTTACGGTCCCTTACGATGCGTCTCGAGTGCCGTCACCTACAGTAACGCTTTCGCAGGAACAATTTGGACAGGATTTTGCTTCAGTGCTCGCATCGCCAGCCAGTGACTTTGGCTCGCTTTCTAGTGCTACGTCGTTGATCCGTCCCTCGCCAGTGATAGGCACCTCGAAAGGAAGTGTTCAGAAGACTAGTGCCAGTGCTTTGACCCAGCAGAGTGTTAGCGTCGCTTTGACGTCTTCGAACCTTCAAGATCCTAACAGTGTTCAAACCAGTTCAGTGCGCCCCAAGAAACTACATCAGACTACTCTTACTAAATATTTGTTTCGTAAAGTCATGAGTCATGAACGCTCCGAAACTCCTGACCCAAGTGTCGCTCTTGTGGAATCCCTTCAGGCTCTCACTCGACATATTGAGACCCTTACGCAAAACCAACAACAACAGCAGAACCCTCCTCCACGCAATTACGGAGCTACTTTCGACGTGGATGCCGCCATGGTGTACCTTCGGAGTCGTCTGCAAGACCCCACAGTGCCTCGCAGAGATGCTATTGAATTACGCCATATCCATATTTCCTTTGCATATGTGGAACAACTATCGGAAGAAGATAGAGCATTCCTTATTGAGCGTATTCGTCTTCTGTGCATCGCCCTACAATATAATTGGCGGATTGCAGCGGCTAACGCCACCGTGGCGTCCATCCCCGGCCTTCAAGTCAACATGCCACCACAGCCCTTTCGGACCTCCGCCCAGACGACATCATCGACGCAGAGGAAGAAGGCTGCGAATGCGGCCAAGGCCGAGAAGTGATCCCCCGTCTGATGTAATTGATTTTTGGACTCCTCTTCCTGCAGAAGGAGCTCCCATAAACCCCTTGGACAACATCCCAGATGAACCATGGATCCTAGAGGACCCCCTCGCCCAATTGATTATCGACTTGGATCTCCAGCCAGAGGATGTAAGATGGCCACCGGAGGATCCCCGTGTCTTGTTCTTATACATAGCCCAAGAAAGGAATATTGACGCCGTAAACCAACTCGCCATACGCGAACCCTGGTATTATCTCCCAGACGACTGGGACTTCTGGAGAGAACTTATAGAACAATTTAGTGGTGTTCCCCGTCAAGATACTCCCGAAGATAGTGACTCTCAAGACCATCCTCAGGATAGTGATAGTGATACCGAGAGTGTTTCTTCAGAAGATTCTCTTCAACAAGGTGAATCTAATTTTGCGGCTTTTGCCCCCCAGCGAGTGTATCCGCATTCAGTTACATTTGAAGAGCCCGGCACGTTCTGTTGTGTATCAGAAGTGAAACATATTCCGCCCCTCAGTGCTCCCTGTTGCATTCGACGCACGCAATTTAAATATCATTCTGTGTTGGCCGCTATGTGTGATGCAGGCATCATCGAAGAGGATGCTCTTATAGTGAATTCCTTTCCAATATTCTGCATACCTAAAGGTGATACATACCGTGTAATCTATGACTGTTCCGAGTGGACTCGCTTTTATAAAGATGTTTCGCACGTAACGCTCCCCAAAGTGCAAGATATAGCGCAACTCGCTACACCGCATGACTTCATGGTCAAATTAGATTTATCGCAGGGTTTCTACCACTGCTCCTTGAGCCTATATACTCGCAGATTCTTCGGAATAAAGTGTGGTGACAAGACATATCGGTTCACAAGGTTGCCTATGGGCTGGGCGCTCAGCCCACTAATTATGCAGAGATTCGTACTACAAGAATTACAGGCACATGTGGCACATTTAGTGCGTTTCCTGGTCTACTACGACGATATACTGCTTATTGGAGATCCTGCATCCCTGGAAGAGGCTCTCTCCATTCTTTTCTCCCTTACATGGAAAATCAACATGGATAAATCAGTACTTTACCCCACAAAAAGATTGCTGTATCTTGGCATATGGGTGGACTTTGAGGACAACTCCCTGGCGATAGATGACAGATATCTTCAGATAGTGAAATCGTGTCCCATAGCCTTATTGCACCGCTCACGTCGAGCCCGCCAAGTGCTCTCCGGCTATGTGGTTTGGTGTGCGCCCGTCACTAACTTAACATATCCAATTGCGTTTGCTATTCTCCACCAGAAATATTTGAAATTTCTTGTCTCTGTTTTACACAATGTTCAATCTCGACCGCGTCTGATCTGGGAAAATGTCACGTGCGACGCCCAGTGCCACGTGGATGCGACACCCACATCAATCGCGGTCGTAGATATGTCTGGAGATGTAATGTTTCAATGGACTAACTTGCCAGACTTTCCTATATTTGTAACTGAATTTTTGGCTGCCGCATTTGCGGCTGTATTGTATTATCCTAGGAAAGTCCATATTCATTCAGACAATATGGCTGTTGTATACTGCATTCAACGGCAAATTTGTAGAGTTTTTTACCTGTTACCCGTTGCACATATTTTGTATACTTTGAACAATTATGTAATTTCATATGTTCCATCAGAAAAGAATAAAGCGGACGGGGTCTCACGTGCCTTCGGCACGATCCTACGACTACCCTCAGCCAATCAGAGCGTTCCACCTGGCAGCCAGGTTAACAAAACCTGGCAGCCAGGGGGAATACGCTCAGTTCGAGCAAGTTGAGGGTGGTAGTAGGGTCGTCGGAAGCGCGCGTGGGATTTCGATTGATTCTTGTAATCTCGGATCCGCCCAGTGTGGTTGAGCCCCTCCGTACACATACTGCCGCTCATTTTCCATTCGCTTGCTGCCCGCAACTGCAACCATTATTTCGCATAAGTGTAAGTGCCGTGGACGTCGCGCCAATCCCGATTGTCCCGTCCATTTTACGGTCCCTTACGATGCGTCTCGAGTGCCGTCACCTACAGTAACGCTTTCGCAGGAACAATTTGGACAGGATTTTGCTTCAGTGCTCGCATCGCCAGCCAGTGACTTTGGCTCGCTTTCTAGTGCTACGTCGTTGATCCGTCCCTCGCCAGTGATAGGCACCTCGAAAGGAAGTGTTCAGAAGACTAGTGCCAGTGCTTTGACCCAGCAGAGTGTTAGCGTCGCTTTGACGTCTTCGAACCTTCAAGATCCTAACAGTGTTCAAACCAGTTCAGTGCGCCCCAAGAAACTACATCAGACTACTCTTACTAAATATTTGTTTCGTAAAGTCATGAGTCATGAACGCTCCGAAACTCCTGACCCAAGTGTCGCTCTTGTGGAATCCCTTCAGGCTCTCACTCGACATATTGAGACCCTTACGCAAAACCAACAACAACAGCAGAACCCTCCTCCACGCAATTACGGAGCTACTTTCGACGTGGATGCCGCCATGGTGTACCTTCGGAGTCGTCTGCAAGACCCCACAGTGCCTCGCAGAGATGCTATTGAATTACGCCATATCCATATTTCCTTTGCATATGTGGAACAACTATCGGAAGAAGATAGAGCATTCCTTATTGAGCGTATTCGTCTTCTGTGCATCGCCCTACAATATAATTGGCGGATTGCAGCGGCTAACGCCACCGTGGCGTCCATCCCCGGCCTTCAAGTCAACATGCCACCACAGCCCTTTCGGACCTCCGCCCAGACGACATCATCGACGCAGAGGAAGAAGGCTGCGAATGCGGCCAAGGCCGAGAAGTGATCCCCCGTCTGATGTAATTGATTTTTGGACTCCTCTTCCTGCAGAAGGAGCTCCCATAAACCCCTTGGACGACATCCCAGATGAACCATGGATCCTAGAGGACCCCCTCGCCCAATTGATTATCGACTTGGATCTCCAGCCAGAGGATGTAAGATGGCCACCGGAGGATCCCCGTGTCTTGTTCTTATACATAGCCCAAGAAAGGAATATTGACGCCGTAAACCAACTCGCCATACGCGAACCCTGGTATTATCTCCCAGACGACTGGGACTTCTGGAGAGAACTTATAGAACAATTTAGTGGTGTTCCCCGTCAAGATACTCCCGAAGATAGTGACTCTCAAGACCATCCTCAGGATAGTGATAGTGATACCGAGAGTGTTTCTTCAGAAGATTCTCTTCAACAAGGTGAATCTAATTTTGCGGCTTTTGCCCCCCAGCGAGTGTATCCGCATTCAGTTACATTTGAAGAGCCCGGCACGTTCTGTTGTGTATCAGAAGTGAAACATATTCCGCCCCTCAGTGCTCCCTGTTGCATTCGACGCACGCAATTTAAATATCATTCTGTGTTGGCCGCTATGTGTGATGCAGGCATCATCGAAGAGGATGCTCTTATAGTGAATTCCTTTCCAATATTCTGCATACCTAAAGGTGATACATACCGTGTAATCTATGACTGTTCCGAGTGGACTCGCTTTTATAAAGATGTTTCGCACGTAACGCTCCCCAAAGTGCAAGATATAGCGCAACTCGCTACACCGCATGACTTCATGGTCAAATTAGATTTATCGCAGGGTTTCTACCACTGCTCCTTGAGCCTATATACTCGCAGATTCTTCGGAATAAAGTGTGGTGACAAGACATATCGGTTCACAAGGTTGCCTATGGGCTGGGCGCTCAGCCCACTAATTATGCAGAGATTCGTACTACAAGAATTACAGGCACATGTGGCACATTTAGTGCGTTTCCTGGTCTACTACGACGATATACTGCTTATTGGAGATCCTGCATCCCTGGAAGAGGCTCTCTCCATTCTTTTCTCCCTTACATGGAAAATCAACATGGATAAATCAGTACTTTACCCCACAAAAAGATTGCTGTATCTTGGCATATGGGTGGACTTTGAGGACAACTCCCTGGCGATAGATGACAGATATCTTCAGATAGTGAAATCGTGTCCCATAGCCTTATTGCACCGCTCACGTCGAGCCCGCCAAGTGCTCTCCGGCTATGTGGTTTGGTGTGCGCCCGTCACTAACTTAACATATCCAATTGCGTTTGCTATTCTCCACCAGAAATATTTGAAATTTCTTGTCTCTGTTTTACACAATGTTCAATCTCGACCGCGTCTGATCTGGGAAAATGTCACGTGCGACGCCCAGTGCCACGTGGATGCGACACCCACATCAATCGCGGTCGTAGATATGTCTGGAGATGTAATGTTTCAATGGACTAACTTGCCAGACTTTCCTATATTTGTAACTGAATTTTTGGCTGCCGCATTTGCGGCTGTATTGTATTATCCTAGGAAAGTCCATATTCATTCAGACAATATGGCTGTTGTATACTGCCTTCAACGGCAAATTTGTAGAGTTTTTTACCTGTTACCCGTTGCACATATTTTGTATACTTTGAACAATTATGTAATTTCATATGTTCCATCAGAAAAGAATAAAGCGGACGGGGTCTCACGTGCCTTCGGCACGATCCTACGACTACCCTCAGCCAATCAGAGCGTTCCACCTGGCAGCCAGGTTAACAAAACCTGGCAGCCAGGGGGAATACGCTCAGTTCGAGCAAGTTGAGGGTGGTAGTAGGGTCGTCGGAAGCGCGCGTGGGATTTCGATTGATTCTTGTAATCTCGGATCCGCCCAGTGTGGTTGAGCCCCTCCGTACACATACTGCCGCTCATTTTCCATTCGCTTGCTGCCCGCAACTGCAACCATTATTTCGCATAAGTGTAAGTGCCGTGGACGTCGCGCCAATCCCGATTGTCCCGTCCATTTTACGGTCCCTTACGATGCGTCTCGAGTGCCGTCACCTACAGTAACGCTTTCGCAGGAACAATTTGGACAGGATTTTGCTTCAGTGCTCGCATCGCCAGCCAGTGACTTTGGCTCGCTTTCTAGTGCTACGTCGTTGATCCGTCCCTCGCCAGTGATAGGCACCTCGAAAGGAAGTGTTCAGAAGACTAGTGCCAGTGCTTTGACCCAGCAGAGTGTTAGCGTCGCTTTGACGTCTTCGAACCTTCAAGATCCTAACAGTGTTCAAACCAGTTCAGTGCGCCCCAAGAAACTACATCAGACTACTCTTACTAAATATTTGTTTCGTAAAGTCATGAGTCATGAACGCTCCGAAACTCCTGACCCAAGTGTCGCTCTTGTGGAATCCCTTCAGGCTCTCACTCGACATATTGAGACCCTTACGCAAAACCAACAACAACAGCAGAACCCTCCTCCACGCAATTACGGAGCTACTTTCGACGTGGATGCCGCCATGGTGTACCTTCGGAGTCGTCTGCAAGACCCCACAGTGCCTCGCAGAGATGCTATTGAATTACGCCATATCCATATTTCCTTTGCATATGTGGAACAACTATCGGAAGAAGATAGAGCATTCCTTATTGAGCGTATTCGTCTTCTGTGCATCGCCCTACAATATAATTGGCGGATTGCAGCGGCTAACGCCACCGTGGCGTCCATCCCCGGCCTTCAAGTCAACATGCCACCACAGCCCTTTCGGACCTCCGCCCAGACGACATCATCGACGCAGAGGAAGAAGGCTGCGAATGCGGCCAAGGCCGAGAAGTGATCCCCCGTCTGATGTAATTGATTTTTGGACTCCTCTTCCTGCAGAAGGAGCCCCCATAAACCCCTTGGACGACATCCCAGATGAACCATGGATCCTAGAGGACCCCCTCGCCCAATTGATTATCGACTTGGATCTCCAGCCAGAGGATGTAAGATGGCCACCGGAGGATCCCCGTGTCTTGTTCTTATACATAGCCCAAGAAAGGAATATTGACGCCGTAAACCAACTCGCCATACGCGAACCCTGGTATTATCTCCCAGACGACTGGGACTTCTGGAGAGAACTTATAGAACAATTTAGTGGTGTTCCCCGTCAAGATACTCCCGAAGATAGTGACTCTCAAGACCATCCTCAGGATAGTGATAGTGATACCGAGAGTGTTTCTTCAGAAGATTCTCTTCAACAAGGTGAATCTAATTTTGCGGCTTTTGC
The DNA here is from genome assembly GCF_964235325.1 of Thermobia domestica. Classification (NCBI taxonomy): domain Eukaryota; kingdom Metazoa; phylum Arthropoda; class Insecta; order Zygentoma; family Lepismatidae; genus Thermobia; species Thermobia domestica. The sequence goes on from NW_027656778.1 coordinate 48,136, forward strand.
CCCCAAGCGAGTGTATCCGCATTCAGTTACATTTGAAGAGCCCGGCACGTTCTGTTGTGTATCAGAAGTGAAACATATTCCGCCCCTCAGTGCTCCCTGTTGCATTCGACGCACGCAATTTAAATATCATTCTGTGTTGGCCGCTATGTGTGATGCAGGCATCATCGAAGAGGATGCTCTTATAGTGAATTCCTTTCCAATATTCTGCATACCTAAAGGTGATACATACCGTGTAATCTATGACTGTTCCGAGTGGACTCGCTTTTATAAAGATGTTTCGCACGTAACGCTCCCCAAAGTGCAAGATATAGCGCAACTCGCTACACCGCATGACTTCATGGTCAAATTAGATTTATCGCAGGGTTTCTACCACTGCTCCTTGAGCCTATATACTCGCAGATTCTTCGGAATAAAGTGTGGTGACAAGACATATCGGTTCACAAGGTTGCCTATGGGCTGGGCGCTCAGCCCACTAATTATGCAGAGATTCGTACTACAAGAATTACAGGCACATGTGGCACATTTAGTGCGTTTCCTGGTCTACTACGACGATATACTGCTTATTGGAGATCCTGCATCCCTGGAAGAGGCTCTCTCCATTCTTTTCTCCCTTACATGGAAAATCAACATGGATAAATCAGTACTTTACCCCACAAAAAGATTGCTGTATCTTGGCATATGGGTGGACTTTGAGGACAACTCCCTGGCGATAGATGACAGATATCTTCAGATAGTGAAATCGTGTCCCATAGCCTTATTGCACCGCTCACGTCGAGCCCGCCAAGTGCTCTCCGGCTATGTGGTTTGGTGTGCGCCCGTCACTAACTTAACATATCCAATTGCGTTTGCTATTCTCCACCAGAAATATTTGAAATTTCTTGTCTCTGTTTTACACAATGTTCAATCTCGACCGCGTCTGATCTGGGAAAATGTCACGTGCGACGCCCAGTGCCACGTGGATGCGACACCCACATCAATCGCGGTCGTAGATATGTCTGGAGATGTAATGTTTCAATGGACTAACTTGCCAGACTTTCCTATATTTGTAACTGAATTTTTGGCTGCCGCATTTGCGGCTGTATTGTATTATCCTAGGAAAGTCCATATTCATTCAGACAATATGGCTGTTGTATACTGCCTTCAACGGCAAATTTGTAGAGTTTTTTACCTGTTACCCGTTGCACATATTTTGTATACTTTGAACAATTATGTAATTTCATATGTTCCATCAGAAAAGAATAAAGCGGACGGGGTCTCACGTGCCTTCGGCACGATCCTACGACTACCCTCAGCCAATCAGAGCGTTCCACCTGGCAGCCAGGTTAACAAAACCTGGCAGCCAGGGGGAATACGCTCAGTTCGAGCAAGTTGAGGGTGGTAGTAGGGTCGTCGGAAGCGCGCGTGGGATTTCGATTGATTCTTGTAATCTCGGATCCGCCCAGTGTGGTTGAGCCCCTCCGTACACATACTGCCGCTCATTTTCCATTCGCTTGCTGCCCGCAACTGCAACCATTATTTCGCATAAGTGTAAGTGCCGTGGACGTCGCGCCAATCCCGATTGTCCCGTCCATTTTACGGTCCCTTACGATGCGTCTCGAGTGCCGTCACCTACAGTAACGCTTTCGCAGGAACAATTTGGACAGGATTTTGCTTCAGTGCTCGCATCGCCAGCCAGTGACTTTGGCTCGCTTTCTAGTGCTACGTCGTTGATCCGTCCCTCGCCAGTGATAGGCACCTCGAAAGGAAGTGTTCAGAAGACTAGTGCCAGTGCTTTGACCCAGCAGAGTGTTAGCGTCGCTTTGACGTCTTCGAACCTTCAAGATCCTAACAGTGTTCAAACCAGTTCAGTGCGCCCCAAGAAACTACATCAGACTACTCTTACTAAATATTTGTTTCGTAAAGTCATGAGTCATGAACGCTCCGAAACTCCTGACCCAAGTGTCGCTCTTGTGGAATCCCTTCAGGCTCTCACTCGACATATTGAGACCCTTACGCAAAACCAACAACAACAGCAGAACCCTCCTCCACGCAATTACGGAGCTACTTTCGACGTGGATGCCGCCATGGTGTACCTTCGGAGTCGTCTGCAAGACCCCACAGTGCCTCGCAGAGATGCTATTGAATTACGCCATATCCATATTTCCTTTGCATATGTGGAACAACTATCGGAAGAAGATAGAGCATTCCTTATTGAGCGTATTCGTCTTCTGTGCATCGCCCTACAATATAATTGGCGGATTGCAGCGGCTAACGCCACCGTGGCGTCCATCCCCGGCCTTCAAGTCAACATGCCACCACAGCCCTTTCGGACCTCCGCCCAGACGACATCATCGACGCAGAGGAAGAAGGCTGCGAATGCGGCCAAGGCCGAGAAGTGATCCCCCGTCTGATGTAATTGATTTTTGGACTCCTCTTCCTGCAGAAGGAGCTCCCATAAACCCCTTGGACGACATCCCAGATGAACCATGGATCCTAGAGGACCCCCTCGCCCAATTGATTATCGACTTGGATCTCCAGCCAGAGGATGTAAGATGGCCACCGGAGGATCCCCGTGTCTTGTTCTTATACATAGCCCAAGAAAGGAATATTGACGCCGTAAACCAACTCGCCATACGCGAACCCTGGTATTATCTCCCAGACGACTGGGACTTCTGGAGAGAACTTATAGAACAATTTAGTGGTGTTCCCCGTCAAGATACTCCCGAAGATAGTGACTCTCAAGACCATCCTCAGGATAGTGATAGTGATACCGAGAGTGTTTCTTCAGAAGATTCTCTTCAACAAGGTGAATCTAATTTTGCGGCTTTTGCCCCCCAGCGAGTGTATCCGCATTCAGTTACATTTGAAGAGCCCGGCACGTTCTGTTGTGTATCAGAAGTGAAACATATTCCGCCCCTCAGTGCTCCCTGTTGCATTCGACGCACGCAATTTAAATATCATTCTGTGTTGGCCGCTATGTGTGATGCAGGCATCATCGAAGAGGATGCTCTTATAGTAAATTCCTTTCCAATATTCTGCATACCTAAAGGTGATACATACCGTGTAATCTATGACTGTTCCGAGTGGACTCGCTTTTATAAAGATGTTTCGCACGTAACGCTCCCCAAAGTGCAAGATATAGCGCAACTCGCTACACCGCATGACTTCATGGTCAAATTAGATTTATCGCAGGGTTTCTACCACTGCTCCTTGAGCCTATATACTCGCAGATTCTTCGGAATAAAGTGTGGTGACAAGACATATCGGTTCACAAGGTTGCCTATGGGCTGGGCGCTCAGCCCACTAATTATGCAGAGATTCGTACTACAAGAATTACAGGCACATGTGGCACATTTAGTGCGTTTCCTGGTCTACTACGACGATATACTGCTTATTGGAGATCCTGCATCCCTGGAAGAGGCTCTCTCCATTCTTTTCTCCCTTACATGGAAAATCAACATGGATAAATCAGTACTTTACCCCACAAAAAGATTGCTGTATCTTGGCATATGGGTGGACTTTGAGGACAACTCCCTGGCGATAGATGACAGATATCTTCAGATAGTGAAATCGTGTCCCATAGCCTTATTGCACCGCTCACGTCGAGCCCGCCAAGTGCTCTCCGGCTATGTGGTTTGGTGTGCGCCCGTCACTAACTTAACATATCCAATTGCGTTTGCTATTCTCCACCAGAAATATTTGAAATTTCTTGTCTCTGTTTTACACAATGTTCAATCTCGACCGCGTCTGATCTGGGAAAATGTCACGTGCGACGCCCAGTGCCACGTGGATGCGACACCCACATCAATCGCGGTCGTAGATATGTCTGGAGATGTAATGTTTCAATGGACTAACTTGCCAGACTTTCCTATATTTGTAACTGAATTTTTGGCTGCCGCATTTGCGGCTGTATTGTATTATCCTAGGAAAGTCCATATTCATTCAGACAATATGGCTGTTGTATACTGCCTTCAACGGCAAATTTGTAGAGTTTTTTACCTGTTACCCGTTGCACATATTTTGTATACTTTGAACAATTATGTAATTTCATATGTTCCATCAGAAAAGAATAAAGCGGACGGGGTCTCACGTGCCTTCGGCACGATCCTACGACTACCCTCAGCCAATCAGAGCGTTCCACCTGGCAGCCAGGTTAACAAAACCTGGCAGCCAGGGGGAATACGCTCAGTTCGAGCAAGTTGAGGGTGGTAGTAGGGTCGTCGGAAGCGCGCGTGGGATTTCGATTGATTCAGCCAATCAGAGCGTTCCACCTGGCAGCCAGGTTAACAAAACCTGGCAGCCAGGGGGAATACGCTCAGTTCGAGCAAGTTGAGGGTGGTAGTAGGGTCGTCGGAAGCGCGCGTGGGATTTCGATTGATTCTTGTAATCTCGGATCCGCCCAGTGTGGTTGAGCCCCTCCGTACACATACTGCCGCTCATTTTCCATTCGCTTGCTGCCCGCAACTGCAACCATTATTTCGCATAAGTGTAAGTGCCGTGGACGTCGCGCCAATCCCGATTGTCCCGTCCATTTTACGGTCCCTTACGATGCGTCTCGAGTGCCGTCACCTACAGTAACGCTTTCGCAGGAACAATTTGGACAGGATTTTGCTTCAGTGCTCGCATCGCCAGCCAGTGACTTTGGCTCGCTTTCTAGTGCTACGTCGTTGATCCGTCCCTCGCCAGTGATAGGCACCTCGAAAGGAAGTGTTCAGAAGACTAGTGCCAGTGCTTTGACCCAGCAGAGTGTTAGCGTCGCTTTGACGTCTTCGAACCTTCAAGATCCTAACAGTGTTCAAACCAGTTCAGTGCGCCCCAAGAAACTACATCAGACTACTCTTACTAAATATTTGTTTCGTAAAGTCATGAGTCATGAACGCTCCGAAACTCCTGACCCAAGTGTCGCTCTTGTGGAATCCCTTCAGGCTCTCACTCGACATATTGAGACCCTTACGCAAAACCAACAACAACAGCAGAACCCTCCTCCACGCAATTACGGAGCTACTTTCGACGTGGATGCCGCCATGGTGTACCTTCGGAGTCGTCTGCAAGACCCCACAGTGCCTCGCAGAGATGCTATTGAATTACGCCATATCCATATTTCCTTTGCATATGTGGAACAACTATCGGAAGAAGATAGAGCATTCCTTATTGAGCGTATTCGTCTTCTGTGCATCGCCCTACAATATAATTGGCGGATTGCAGCGGCTAACGCCACCGTGGCGTCCATCCCCGGCCTTCAAGTCAACATGCCACCACAGCCCTTTCGGACCTCCGCCCAGACGACATCATCGACGCAGAGGAAGAAGGCTGCGAATGCGGCCAAGGCCGAGAAGTGATCCCCCGTCTGATGTAATTGATTTTTGGACTCCTCTTCCTGCAGAAGGAGCTCCCATAAACCCCTTGGACGACATCCCAGATGAACCATGGATCCTAGAGGACCCCCTCGCCCAATTGATTATCGACTTGGATCTCCAGCCAGAGGATGTAAGATGGCCACCGGAGGATCCCCGTGTCTTGTTCTTATACATAGCCCAAGAAAGGAATATTGACGCCGTAAACCAACTCGCCATACGCGAACCCTGGTATTATCTCCCAGACGACTGGGACTTCTGGAGAGAACTTATAGAACAATTTAGTGGTGTTCCCCGTCAAGATACTCCCGAAGATAGTGACTCTCAAGACCATCCTCAGGATAGTGATAGTGATACCGAGAGTGTTTCTTCAGAAGATTCTCTTCAACAAGGTGAATCTAATTTTGCGGCTTTTGCCCCCCAGCGAGTGTATCCGCATTCAGTTACATTTGAAGAGCCCGGCACGTTCTGTTGTGTATCAGAAGTGAAACATATTCCGCCCCTCAGTGCTCCCTGTTGCATTCGACGCACGCAATTTAAATATCATTCTGTGTTGGCCGCTATGTGTGATGCAGGCATCATCGAAGAGGATGCTCTTATAGTGAATTCCTTTCCAATATTCTGCATACCTAAAGGTGATACATACCGTGTAATCTATGACTGTTCCGAGTGGACTCGCTTTTATAAAGATGTTTCGCACGTAACGCTCCCCAAAGTGCAAGATATAGCGCAACTCGCTACACCGCATGACTTCATGGTCAAATTAGATTTATCGCAGGGTTTCTACCACTGCTCCTTGAGCCTATATACTCGCAGATTCTTCGGAATAAAGTGTGGTGACAAGACATATCGGTTCACAAGGTTGCCTATGGGCTGGGCGCTCAGCCCACTAATTATGCAGAGATTCGTACTACAAGAATTACAGGCACATGTGGCACATTTAGTGCGTTTCCTGGTCTACTACGACGATATACTGCTTATTGGAGATCCTGCATCCCTGGAAGAGGCTCTCTCCATTCTTTTCTCCCTTACATGGAAAATCAACATGGATAAATCAGTACTTTACCCCACAAAAAGATTGCTGTATCTTGGCATATGGGTGGACTTTGAGGACAACTCCCTGGCGATAGATGACAGATATCTTCAGATAGTGAAATCGTGTCCCATAGCCTTATTGCACCGCTCACGTCGAGCCCGCCAAGTGCTCTCCGGCTATGTGGTTTGGTGTGCGCCCGTCACTAACTTAACATATCCAATTGCGTTTGCTATTCTCCACCAGAAATATTTGAAATTTCTTGTCTCTGTTTTACACAATGTTCAATCTCGACCGCGTCTGATCTGGGAAAATGTCACGTGCGACGCCCAGTGCCACGTGGATGCGACACCCACATCAATCGCGGTCGTAGATATGTCTGGAGATGTAATGTTTCAATGGACTAACTTGCCAGACTTTCCTATATTTGTAACTGAATTTTTGGCTGCCGCATTTGCGGCTGTATTGTATTATCCTAGGAAAGTCCATATTCATTCAGACAATATGGCTGTTGTATACTGCCTTCAACGGCAAATTTGTAGAGTTTTTTACCTGTTACCCGTTGCACATATTTTGTATACTTTGAACAATTATGTAATTTCATATGTTCCATCAGAAAAGAATAAAGCGGACGGGGTCTCACGTGCCTTCGGCACGATCCTACGACTACCCTCAGCCAATCAGAGCGTTCCACCTGGCAGCCAGGTTAACAAAACCTGGCAGCCAGGGGGAATACGCTCAGTTCGAGCAAGTTGAGGGTGGTAGTAGGGTCGTCGGAAGCGCGCGTGGGATTTCGATTGATTCTTGTAATCTCGGATCCGCCCAGTGTGGTTGAGCCCCTCCGTACACATACTGCCGCTCATTTTCCATTCGCTTGCTGCCCGCAACTGCAACCATTATTTCGCATAAGTGTAAGTGCCGTGGACGTCGCGCCAATCCCGATTGTCCCGTCCATTTTACGGTCCCTTACGATGCGTCTCGAGTGCCGTCACCTACAGTAACGCTTTCGCAGGAACAATTTGGACAGGATTTTGCTTCAGTGCTCGCATCGCCAGCCAGTGACTTTGGCTCGCTTTCTAGTGCTACGTCGTTGATCCGTCCCTCGCCAGTGATAGGCACCTCGAAAGGAAGTGTTCAGAAGACTAGTGCCAGTGCTTTGACCCAGCAGAGTGTTAGCGTCGCTTTGACGTCTTCGAACCTTCAAGATCCTAACAGTGTTCAAACCAGTTCAGTGCGCCCCAAGAAACTACATCAGACTACTCTTACTAAATATTTGTTTCGTAAAGTCATGAGTCATGAACGCTCCGAAACTCCTGACCCAAGTGTCGCTCTTGTGGAATCCCTTCAGGCTCTCACTCGACATATTGAGACCCTTACGCAAAACCAACAACAACAGCAGAACCCTCCTCCACGCAATTACGGAGCTACTTTCGACGTGGATGCCGCCATGGTGTACCTTCGGAGTCGTCTGCAAGACCCCACAGTGCCTCGCAGAGATGCTATTGAATTACGCCATATCCATATTTCCTTTGCATATGTGGAACAACTATCGGAAGAAGATAGAGCATTCCTTATTGAGCGTATTCGTCTTCTGTGCATCGCCCTACAATATAATTGGCGGATTGCAGCGGCTAACGCCACCGTGGCGTCCATCCCCGGCCTTCAAGTCAACATGCCACCACAGCCCTTTCGGACCTCCGCCCAGACGACATCATCGACGCAGAGGAAGAAGGCTGCGAATGCGGCCAAGGCCGAGAAGTGATCCCCCGTCTGATGTAATTGATTTTTGGACTCCTCTTCCTGCAGAAGGAGCTCCCATAAACCCCTTGGACGACATCCCAGATGAACCATGGATCCTAGAGGACCCCCTCGCCCAATTGATTATCGACTTGGATCTCCAGCCAGAGGATGTAAGATGGCCACCGGAGGATCCCCGTGTCTTGTTCTTATACATAGCCCAAGAAAGGAATATTGACGCCGTAAACCAACTCGCCATACGCGAACCCTGGTATTATCTCCCAGACGACTGGGACTTCTGGAGAGAACTTATAGAACAATTTAGTGGTGTTCCCCGTCAAGATACTCCCGAAGATAGTGACTCTCAAGACCATCCTCAGGATAGTGATAGTGATACCGAGAGTGTTTCTTCAGAAGATTCTCTTCAACAAGGTGAATCTAATTTTGCGGCTTTTGCCCCCCAGCGAGTGTATCCGCATTCAGTTACATTTGAAGAGCCCGGCACGTTCTGTTGTGTATCAGAAGTGAAACATATTCCGCCCCTCAGTGCTCCCTGTTGCATTCGACGCACGCAATTTAAATATCATTCTGTGTTGGCCGCTATGTGTGATGCAGGCATCATCGAAGAGGATGCTCTTATAGTGAATTCCTTTCCAATATTCTGCATACCTAAAGGTGATACATACCGTGTAATCTATGACTGTTCCGAGTGGACTCGCTTTTATAAAGATGTTTCGCACGTAACGCTCCCCAAAGTGCAAGATATAGCGCAACTCGCTACACCGCATGACTTCATGGTCAAATTAGATTTATCGCAGGGTTTCTACCACTGCTCCTTGAGCCTATATACTCGCAGATTCTTCGGAATAAAGTGTGGTGACAAGACATATCGGTTCACAAGGTTGCCTATGGGCTGGGCGCTCAGCCCACTAATTATGCAGAGATTCGTACTACAAGAATTACAGGCACATGTGGCACATTTAGTGCGTTTCCTGGTCTACTACGACGATATACTGCTTATTGGAGATCCTGCATCCCTGGAAGAGGCTCTCTCCATTCTTTTCTCCCTTACATGGAAAATCAACATGGATAAATCAGTACTTTACCCCACAAAAAGATTGCTGTATCTTGGCATATGGGTGGACTTTGAGGACAACTCCCTGGCGATAGATGACAGATATCTTCAGATAGTGAAATCGTGTCCCATAGCCTTATTGCACCGCTCACGTCGAGCCCGCCAAGTGCTCTCCGGCTATGTGGTTTGGTGTGCGCCCGTCACTAACTTAACATATCCAATTGCGTTTGCTATTCTCCACCAGAAATATTTGAAATTTCTTGTCTCTGTTTTACACAATGTTCAATCTCGACCGCGTCTGATCTGGGAAAATGTCACGTGCGACGCCCAGTGCCACGTGGATGCGACACCCACATCAATCGCGGTCGTAGATATGTCTGGAGATGTAATGTTTCAATGGACTAACTTGCCAGACTTTCCTATATTTGTAACTGAATTTTTGGCTGCCGCATTTGCGGCTGTATTGTATTATCCTAGGAAAGTCCATATTCATTCAGACAATATGGCTGTTGTATACTGCCTTCAGCGGCAAATTTGTAGAGTTTTTTACCTGTTACCCGTTGCACATATTTTGTATACTTTGAACAATTATGTAATTTCATATGTTCCATCAGAAAAGAATAAAGCGGACGGGGTCTCACGTGCCTTCGGCACGATCCTACGACTACCCTCAGCCAATCAGAGCGTTCCACCTGGCAGCCAGGTTAACAAAACCTGGCAGCCAGGGGGAATACGCTCAGTTCGAGCAAGTTGAGGGTGGTAGTAGGGTCGTCGGAAGCGCGCGTGGGATTTCGATTGATTCAGCCAATCAGAGCGTTCCACCTGGCAGCCAGGTTAACAAAACCTGGCAGCCAGGGGGAATACGCTCAGTTCGAGCAAGTTGAGGGTGGTAGTAGGGTCGTCGGAAGCGCGCGTGGGATTTCGATTGATTCTTGTAATCTCGGATCCGCCCAGTGTGGTTGAGCCCCTCCGTACACATACTGCCGCTCATTTTCCATTCGCTTGCTGCCCGCAACTGCAACCATTATTTCGCATAAGTGTAAGTGCCGTGGACGTCGCGCCAATCCCGATTGTCCCGTCCATTTTACGGTCCCTTACGATGCGTCTCGAGTGCCGTCACCTACAGTAACGCTTTCGCAGGAACAATTTGGACAGGATTTTGCTTCAGTGCTCGCATCGCCAGCCAGTGACTTTGGCTCGCTTTCTAGTGCTACGTCGTTGATCCGTCCCTCGCCAGTGATAGGCACCTCGAAAGGAAGTGTTCAGAAGACTAGTGCCAGTGCTTTGACCCAGCAGAGTGTTAGCGTCGCTTTGACGTCTTCGAACCTTCAAGATCCTAACAGTGTTCAAACCAGTTCAGTGCGCCCCAAGAAACTACATCAGACTACTCTTACTAAATATTTGTTTCGTAAAGTCATGAGTCATGAACGCTCCGAAACTCCTGACCCAAGTGTCGCTTTTGTGGAATCCCTTCAGGCTCTCACTCGACATATTGAGACCCTTACGCAAAACCAACAACAACAGCAGAACCCTCCTCCACGCAATTACGGAGCTACTTTCGACGTGGATGCCGCCATGGTGTACCTTCGGAGTCGTCTGCAAGACCCCACAGTGCCTCGCAGAGATGCTATTGAATTACGCCATATCCATATTTCCTTTGCATATGTGGAACAACTATCGGAAGAAGATAGAGCATTCCTTATTGAGCGTATTCGTCTTCTGTGCATCGCCCTACAATATAATTGGCGGATTGCAGCGGCTAACGCCACCGTGGCGTCCATCCCCGTCCTTCAAGTCAACATGCCACCACAGCCCTTTCGGACCTCCGCCCAGACGACATCATCGACGCAGAGGAAGAAGGCTGCGAATGCGGCCAAGGCCGAGAAGTGATCCCCCGTCTGATGTAATTGATTTTTGGACTCCTCTTCCTGCAGAAGGAGCTCCCATAAACCCCTTGGACGACATCCCAGATGAACCATGGATCCTAGAGGACCCCCTCGCCCAATTGATTATCGACTTGGATCTCCAGCCAGAGGATGTAAGATGGCCACCGGAGGATCCCCGTGTCTTGTTCTTATACATAGCCCAAGAAAGGAATATTGACGCCGTAAACCAACTCGCCATACGCGAACCCTGGTATTATCTCCCAGACGACTGGGACTTCTGGAGAGAACTTATAGAACAATTTAGTGGTGTTCCCCGTCAAGATACTCCCGAAGATAGTGACTCTCAAGACCATCCTCAGGATAGTGATAGTGATACCGAGAGTGTTTCTTCAGAAGATTCTCTTCAACAAGGTGAATCTAATTTTGCGGCTTTTGCCCCCCAGCGAGTGTATCCGCATTCAGTTACATTTGAAGAGCCCGGCACGTTCTGTTGTGTATCAGAAGTGAAACATATTCCGCCCCTCAGTGCTCCCTGTTGCATTCGACGCACGCAATTTAAATATCATTCTGTGTTGGCCGCTATGTGTGATGCAGGCATCATCGAAGAGGATGCTCTTATAGTGAATTCCTTTCCAATATTCTGCATACCTAAAGGTGATACATACCGTGTAATCTATGACTGTTCCGAGTGGACTCGCTTTTATAAAGATGTTTCGCACGTAACGCTCCCCAAAGTGCAAGATATAGCGCAACTCGCTACACCGCATGACTTCATGGTCAAATTAGATTTATCGCAGGGTTTCTACCACTGCTCCTTGAGCCTATATACTCGCAGATTCTTCGGAATAAAGTGTGGTGACAAGACATATCGGTTCACAAGGTTGCCTATGGGCTGGGCGCTCAGCCCACTAATTATGCAGAGATTCGTACTACAAGAATTACAGGCACATGTGGCACATTTAGTGCGTTTCCTGGTCTACTACGACGATATACTGCTTATTGGAGATCCTGCATCCCTGGAAGAGGCTCTCTCCATTCTTTTCTCCCTTACATGGAAAATCAACATGGATAAATCAGTACTTTACCCCACAAAAAGATTGCTGTATCTTGGCATATGGGTGGACTTTGAGGACAACTCCCTGGCGATAGATGACAGATATCTTCAGATAGTGAAATCGTGTCCCATAGCCTTATTGCACCGCTCACGTCGAGCCCGCCAAGTGCTCTCCGGCTATGTGGTTTGGTGTGCGCCCGTCACTAACTTAACATATCCAATTGCGTTTGCTATTCTCCACCAGAAATATTTGAAATTTCTTGTCTCTGTTTTACACAATGTTCAATCTCGACCGCGTCTGATCTGGGAAAATGTCACGTGCGACGCCCAGTGCCACGTGGATGCGACACCCACATCAATCGCGGTCGTAGATATGTCTGGAGATGTAATGTTTCAATGGACTAACTTGCCAGACTTTCCTATATTTGTAACTGAATTTTTGGCTGCCGCATTTGCGGCTGTATTGTATTATCCTAGGAAAGTCCATATTCATTCAGACAATATGGCTGTTGTATACTGCCTTCAACGGCAAATTTGTAGAGTTTTTTACCTGTTACCCGTTGCACATATTTTGTATACTTTGAACAATTATGTAATTTCATATGTTCCATCAGAAAAGAATAAAGCGGACGGGGTCTCACGTGCCTTCGGCACGATCCTACGACTACCCTCAGCCAATCAGAGCGTTCCACCTGGCAGCCAGGTTAACAAAACCTGGCAGCCAGGGGGAATACGCTCAGTTCGAGCAAGTTGAGGGTGGTAGTAGGGTCGTCGGAAGCGCGCGTGGGATTTCGATTGATTCAGCCAATCAGAGCGTTCCACCTGGCAGCCAGGTTAACAAAACCTGGCAGCCAGGGGGAATACGCTCAGTTCGAGCAAGTTGAGGGTGGTAGTAGGGTCGTCGGAAGCGCGCGTGGGATTTCGATTGATTCTTGTAATCTCGGATCCGCCCAGTGTGGTTGAGCCCCTCCGTACACATACTGCCGCTCATTTTCCATTCGCTTGCTGCCCGCAACTGCAACCATTATTTCGCATAAGTGTAAGTGCCGTGGACGTCGCGCCAATCCCGATTGTCCCGTCCATTTTACGGTCCCTTACGATGCGTCTCGAGTGCCGTCACCTACAGTAACGCTTTCGCAGGAACAATTTGGACAGGATTTTGCTTCAGTGCTCGCATCGCCAGCCAGTGACTTTGGCTCGCTTTCTAGTGCTACGTCGTTGATCCGTCCCTCGCCAGTGATAGGCACCTCGAAAGGAAGTGTTCAGAAGACTAGTGCCAGTGCTTTGACCCAGCAGAGTGTTAGCGTCGCTTTGACGTCTTCGAACCTTCAAGATCCTAACAGTGTTCAAACCAGTTCAGTGCGCCCCAAGAAACTACATCAGACTACTCTTACTAAATATTTGTTTCGTAAAGTCATGAGTCATGAACGCTCCGAAACTCCTGACCCAAGTGTCGCTCTTGTGGAATCCCTTCAGGCTCTCACTCGACATATTGAGACCCTTACGCAAAACCAACAACAACAGCAGAACCCTCCTCCACGCAATTACGGAGCTACTTTCGACGTGGATGCCGCCATGGTGTACCTTCGGAGTCGTCTGCAAGACCCCACAGTGCCTCGCAGAGATGCTATTGAATTACGCCATATCCATATTTCCTTTGCATATGTGGAACAACTATCGGAAGAAGATAGAGCATTCCTTATTGAGCGTATTCGTCTTCTGTGCATCGCCCTACAATATAATTGGCG
>NW_027656779.1:0-61965 GCF_964235325.1 Thermobia domestica
TGTTGCTTTAGAAGAAATAGTTAACCCTCTCACGGCTGATGAGACCACGTGACACTCGTTGTAACTGGAAAATGTATGGCTTCAACTACTAATTTCTTCAATTCTTTAAAAAACTCACCTATTTGGTATATATATGTTGTTAGGCAACTATTCAACAATATAGCATATGTCATTCTACATATATATTATATTGTTATCCATTGTTACTATATACTACATACTATTCGCCATATCTCCCAAAATTATTTACATATTTTGACGAAATAAAGCTAAAATTGAAGAGGAAGCCCATCCATTTTGTACGGTTGCGATAAGTGTCCTTTGCCCTTGAAGAAACGTTAAAATTCCTCTTATAATGTTTGTTTCTCTTTTTTAGTTTTTTCAAAATAAAACAGATTCGATTCCATTATATGTGGCTTTGACACACCATACTGTGGTTAACGAATGATAAAAGAGGAATATGTTACTGTGCCATTCAGAAGTACATACAGGGCATTCGTTAATATATGCACTTTCTTCACATTTTGAAAACCAATTTATACTTTCTGTACTACAAAGCTGATTTTTGCATCACCCTGTATATTTTTTTTTAAATCTCAACCAAATATGCTAACTAAATGTTCTACACATCATCAGCGGAAAATAAATGCACAAATTACTACAAACTGCACAAAAAAATGAACGTAGTACCTGTTGCTTTAGAAGAAATAGTTAACCCTCTCACGGCTGATGAGACCACGTGACACTCGTTGTAACTGGAAAATGTATGGCTTCAACCACTAATTTCTTCAATTTTTTTAAAAAAACTTTCCTATTTGGTATATATATGTTGTTAGGAAACTATTCAACAATATAGCATATGTCATTCTACATATATATTATATTGTTATCCATTGTTACTATATACTACATACTATTCGCCATATCTCCCAAAATTATTTACATATTTTAAGGAAATAAGGCTCAAATTGAAGAGGAAAAACCTCCATTTTGTCCTGTTGCGATAAGGGTCTTTTGCTTTTGAAGAAACGTTAAAATTCCTCTTCTAACGTTTGTTTCTCTTTCTTAGTTTTTTCAAAATAAAACAGATTCGATTCCATTATATGTGGCTTTGACACACCATACTGTGGTTAACGAATGATAAAAGAGGAATATGTTACTGTACCATTCAGAAGTACGTACAGGGCATTCGTTAATATATGCACTTTCTTCACATTTTGAAAACCAATTTATACTTTCTGTACTACAAAGCTGAATTTTGCATCACCCTGTATATTTTTTCCAAATCTCAACCAAATATGCTAACTAAATGTTCTACACATCATCAGCGGAAAATAAATGCACAAATTACTACAAACTGCACAAAAAAATGAACGTAGTACCTGTTGCTTTAGAAGAAATAGTTAACCCTCTCACGGCTGATGAGACCACGTGACACTCGTTGTAACTGGAAAATGTATGGCTTCAACTACTAATTTCTTCAATTTTTTAAAAAACTCTCCTATTTGGTATATATATGTTGTTAGGCAACTATTCAACAATATAGCATATGTCATTCTACATATATATTATATTGTTATCCATTGTTACTATATACTACATACTATTCGCCATATCTCCCAAAATTATTTACATATTTTAACGAAATAAGGCTCAAATTGAAGAGGAAAAACCTCCATTTTGTCCTGTTGCGATAAGGGTCTTTTGCTTTTGAAGAAACGTTAAAATTCCTCTTCTAACGTTTGTTTCTCTTTCTTAGTTTTTTCAAAATAAAACAGATTCGATTCCATTATATGTGGCTTTGACACACCATACTGTGGTTAACGAATGATAAAAGAGGAATATGTTACTGTACCATTCAGAAGTACGTACAGGGCATTCGTTAATATATGCACTTTCTTCACATTTTGAAAACCAATTTATACTTTCTGTACTACAAAGCTGATTTTTGCATCACCCTGTATATTTTTTTTAAATCTCAACCAAATATGCTAACTAAATGTTCTACACATCATCAGCGGAAAATAAATGCACAAATTACTACAAACTGCACAAAAAAATGAACGTAGTACCTGTTGCTTTAGAAGAAATAGTTAACCCTCTCACGGCTGATGAGACCACGTGACACTCGTTGTAACTGGATAATGTATGGCTTCAACCACTAATTTCTTCAATTTTTTTTAAAACTTTCCTATTTGGTATATATATGTTGTTAGGCAACTATTCAACAATATAGAATATGTCATTCTACATATATATTATATTGTTATCCATTGTTACTATATACTACATACTATTCGCCATATCTCCCAAAATTATTTACATATTTTGACGAAATAAAGCTAAAATTGAAGAGCAAACCCCTCCATTTTGTCCTGTTGCGAAAAGGGTCCTTTGTCCTTGAAGAAACGTTAAAATTCCTCTTATAACGTTTGTTTCTGTTTTTTAGTTTTTTCAAAATAAAACAGATTCGATTCCATTATATGTGGCTTTGACACACCATACTGTGGTTAACGAATGATAAAAGAGGAATATGTTACTGTACAATTCAGAAGTACATACAGGGCATTCGTTAATATATGCACTTTCTTCACATTTTGAAAACAAATTTATACTTTCTGTACTACAAAGCTGAATTTTGCATCACCCTGTATATTTTTTCCAAATCTCAACCAAATATGCTAACTAAATGTTCTACACATCATCAGCGGAAAATAAATGCACAAATTACTACAAACTGCACTAAAAAATGAACGTAGTACCTGTTGCTTTAGAAGAAATAGTTAACCCTCTCACGGCTGATGAGACCACGTGACACTCGTTGTAACTGGAAAATGTATGGCTTCAACCACTAATTTCTTCAATTTTTTTAAAAAACTTTCCTATTTGGTATATATATGTTGTTAGGAAACTATTCAACAATATAGCATATGTCATTCTACATATATATTATATTGTTATCCATTGTTACTATATACTACATACTATTCGCCATATCTCCCAAAATTATTTACATATTTTAAGGAAATAAGGCTCAAATTGAAGAGGAAAAACCTCCATTTTGTCCTGTTGCGATAAGGGTCTTTTGCTTTTGAAGAAACGTTAAAATTCCTCTTCTAACGTTTGTTTCTCTTTCTTAGTTTTTTCAAAATAAAACAGATTCGATTCCATTATATGTGGCTTTGACACACCATACTGTGGTTAACGAATGATAAAAGAGGAATATGTTACTGTACCATTCAGAAGTACGTACAGGGCATTCGTTAATATATGCACTTTCTTCACATTTTGAAAACCAATTTATACTTTCTGTACTACAAAGCTGAATTTTGCATCACCCTGTATATTTTTTCCAAATCTCAACCAAATATGCTAACTAAATGTTCTACACATCATCAGCGGAAAATAAATGCACAAATTACTACAAACTGCACAAAAAAATGAACGTAGTACCTGTTGCTTTAGAAGAAATAGTTAACCCTCTCACGGCTGATGAGACCACGTGACACTCGTTGTAACTGGAAAATGTATGGCTTCAACTACTAATTTCTTCAATTTTTTAAAAAACTCTCCTATTTGGTATATATATGTTGTTAGGCAACTATTCAACAATATAGCATATGTCATTCTACATATATATTATATTGTTATCCATTGTTACTATATACTACATACTATTCGCCATATCTCCCAAAATTATTTACATATTTTAACGAAATAAGGCTCAAATTGAAGAGGAAAAACCTCCATTTTGTCCTGTTGCGATAAGGGTCTTTTGCTTTTGAAGAAACGTTAAAATTCCTCTTCTAACGTTTGTTTCTCTTTCTTAGTTTTTTCAAAATAAAACAGATTCGATTCCATTATATGTGGCTTTGACACACCATACTGTGGTTAACGAATGATAAAAGAGGAATATGTTACTGTACCATTCAGAAGTACGTACAGGGCATTCGTTAATATATGCACTTTCTTCACATTTTGAAAACCAATTTATACTTTCTGTACTACAAAGCTGATTTTTGCATCACCCTGTATATTTTTTTTAAATCTCAACCAAATATGCTAACTAAATGTTCTACACATCATCAGCGGAAAATAAATGCACAAATTACTACAAACTGCACAAAAAAATGAACGTAGTACCTGTTGCTTTAGAAGAAATAGTTAACCCTCTCACGGCTGATGAGACCACGTGACACTCGTTGTAACTGGATAATGTATGGCTTCAACCACTAATTTCTTCAATTTTTTTTAAAACTTTCCTATTTGGTATATATATGTTGTTAGGCAACTATTCAACAATATAGAATATGTCATTCTACATATATATTATATTGTTATCCATTGTTACTATATACTACATACTATTCGCCATATCTCCCAAAATTATTTACATATTTTGACGAAATAAAGCTAAAATTGAAGAGCAAACCCCTCCATTTTGTCCTGTTGCGAAAAGGGTCCTTTGTCCTTGAAGAAACGTTAAAATTCCTCTTATAACGTTTGTTTCTGTTTTTTAGTTTTTTCAAAATAAAACAGATTCGATTCCATTATATGTGGCTTTGACACACCATACTGTGGTTAACGAATGATAAAAGAGGAATATGTTACTGTACAATTCAGAAGTACATACAGGGCATTCGTTAATATATGCACTTTCTTCACATTTTGAAAACAAATTTATACTTTCTGTACTACAAAGCTGAATTTTGCATCACCCTGTATATTTTTTCCAAATCTCAACCAAATATGCTAACTAAATGTTCTACACATCATCAGCGGAAAATAAATGCACAAATTACTACAAACTGCACTAAAAAATGAACGTAGTACCTGTTGCTTTAGAAGAAATAGTTAACCCTCTCACGGCTGATGAGACCACGTGACACTCGTTGTAACTGGAAAATGTATGGCTTCAACCACTAATTTCTTCAATTTTTTTTAAAAAACTTTCCTATTTGGTATATATATGTTGTTAGGAAACTATTCAACAATATAGCATATGTCATTCTACATATATATTATATTGTTATCCATTGTTACTATATACTACATACTATTCGCCATATCTCCCAAAATTATTTACATATTTTAAGGAAATAAGGCTCAAATTGAAGAGGAAAAACCTCCATTTTGTCCTGTTGCGATAAGGGTCTTTTGCTTTTGAAGAAACGTTAAAATTCCTCTTCTAACGTTTGTTTCTCTTTCTTAGTTTTTTCAAAATAAAACAGATTCGATTCCATTATATGTGGCTTTGACACACCATACTGTGGTTAACGAATGATAAAAGAGGAATATGTTACTGTACCATTCAGAAGTACGTACAGGGCATTCGTTAATATATGCACTTTCTTCACATTTTGAAAACCAATTTATACTTTCTGTACTACAAAGCTGAATTTTGCATCACCCTGTATATTTTTTCCAAATCTCAACCAAATATGCTAACTAAATGTTCTACACATCATCAGCGGAAAATAAATGCACAAATTACAACAAACTGCACAAAAAAATGAACGTAGTACCTGTTGCTTTGGAAGAAATAGTTAACCCTCTCACGGCTGATGAGACCACGTGACACTCGTTGTAACTGGAAAATGTATGGCTTCAACTACTAATTTCTTCAATTTTTTAAAAAACTCTCCTATTTGGTATATATATGTTGTTAGGCAACTATTCAACAATATTGCATATGTCATTCTACATATATATTATATTGTTATCCATTGTTACTATATACTACATACTATTCGCCATATCTCCCAAAATTATTTACATATTTTATCGAAATAAGGCTCAAATTGAAGAGGAAAAACCTCCATTTTGTCCTGTTGCGATAAGGGTCTTTTGCTTTTGAAGAAACGTTAAAATTCCTCTTATAAAGTTTGTTTCTCTTTTTTAGTTTTTTCAAAATAAAACAGATTCGATTCCATTATATGTGGCTTTGACACACCATACTGTGGTTAACGAATGATAAAAGAGGAATATGTTACTGTACCATTCAGAAGTACGTACAGGGCATTCGTTAATATATGCACTTTCTTCACATTTTGAAAACCAATTTATACTTTCTGTACTACAAAGCTGAATTTTGCATCACCCTGTATATTTTTTCCAAATCTCAACTAAATATGCTAACTAAATGTTCTACACATCATCAGCGGAAAATAAATGCACAAATTACTACAAACTGCACAAAAAAATGAACGTAGTACCTGTTGCTTTAGAAGAAATAGTTAACCCTCTCACGGCTGATGAGACCACGTGACACTCGTTGTAACTGGAAAATGTATGGCTTCAACTACTAATTTCTTCAATTCTTTAAAAAACTCACCTATTTGGTATATATATGTTGTTAGGCAACTATTCAACAATATAGCATATGTCATTCTACATATATATTATATTGTTATCCATTGTTACTATATACTACATACTATTCGCCATATCTCCCAAAATTATTTACATATTTTGACGAAATAAAGCTAAAATTGAAGAGGAAGCCCATCCATTTTGTACGGTTGCGATAAGTGTCCTTTGCCCTTGAAGAAACGTTAAAATTCCTCTTATAATGTTTGTTTCTCTTTTTTAGTTTTTTCAAAATAAAACAGATTCGATTCCATTATATGTGGCTTTGACACACCATACTGTGGTTAACGAATGATAAAAGAGGAATATGTTACTGTGCCATTCAGAAGTACATACAGGGCATTCGTTAATATATGCACTTTCTTCACATTTTGAAAACCAATTTATACTTTCTGTACTACAAAGCTGATTTTTGCATCACCCTGTATATTTTTTTTTAAATCTCAACCAAATATGCTAACTAAATGTTCTACACATCATCAGCGGAAAATAAATGCACAAATTACTACAAACTGCACAAAAAAATGAACGTAGTACCTGTTGCTTTAGAAGAAATAGTTAACCCTCTCACGGCTGATGAGACCACGTGACACTCGTTGTAACTGGAAAATGTATGGCTTCAACCACTAATTTCTTCATTTTTTTTAAAAAAACTTTCCTATTTGGTATATATATGTTGTTAGGAAACTATTCAACAATATAGCATATGTCATTCTACATATATATTATATTGTTATCCATTGTTACTATATACTACATACTATTCGCCATATCTCCCAAAATTATTTACATATTTTAAGGAAATAAGGCTCAAATTGAAGAGGAAAAACCTCCATTTTGTCCTGTTGCGATAAGGGTCTTTTGCTTTTGAAGAAACGTTAAAATTCCTCTTCTAACGTTTGTTTCTCTTTCTTAGTTTTTTCAAAATAAAACAGATTCGATTCCATTATATGTGGCTTTGACACACCATACTGTGGTTAACGAATGATAAAAGAGGAATATGTTACTGTACCATTCAGAAGTACGTACAGGGCATTCGTTAATATATGCACTTTCTTCACATTTTGAAAACCAATTTATACTTTCTGTACTACAAAGCTGAATTTTGCATCACCCTGTATATTTTTTCCAAATCTCAACCAAATATGCTAACTAAATGTTCTACACATCATCAGCGGAAAATAAATGCACAAATTACTACAAACTGCACAAAAAAATGAACGTAGTACCTGTTGCTTTAGAAGAAATAGTTAACCCTCTCACGGCTGATGAGACCACGTGACACTCGTTGTAACTGGAAAATGTATGGCTTCAACTACTAATTTCTTCAATTTTTTAAAAAACTCTCCTATTTGGTATATATATGTTGTTAGGCAACTATTCAACAATATAGCATATGTCATTCTACATATATATTATATTGTTATCCATTGTTACTATATACTACATACTATTCGCCATATCTCCCAAAATTATTTACATATTTTAACGAAATAAGGCTCAAATTGAAGAGGAAAAACCTCCATTTTGTCCTGTTGCGATAAGGGTCTTTTGCTTTTGAAGAAACGTTAAAATTCCTCTTCTAACGTTTGTTTCTCTTTCTTAGTTTTTTCAAAATAAAACAGATTCGATTCCATTATATGTGGCTTTGACACACCATACTGTGGTTAACGAATGATAAAAGAGGAATATGTTACTGTACCATTCAGAAGTACGTACAGGGCATTCGTTAATATATGCACTTTCTTCACATTTTGAAAACCAATTTATACTTTCAGTACTACAAAGCTGAATTTTGCATCACCCTGTATATTTTTTCCAAATCTCAACCAAATATGCTAACTAAATGTTCTACACATCATCAGCGGAAAATAAATGCACAAATTACTACAAACTGCACAAAAAAATGAACGTAGTACCTGTTGCTTTAGAAGAAATAGTTAACCCTCTCACGGCTGATGAGACCACGTGACACTCGTTGTAACTGGAAAATGTATGGCTTCAACTACTAATTTCTTCAATTTTTTAAAAAACTCTCCTATTTGGTATATATATGTTGTTAGGCAACTATTCAACAATATAGCATATGTCATTCTACATATATATTATATTGTTATCCATTGTTACTATATACTACATACTATTCGCCATATCTCCCAAAATTATTTACATATTTTGACGAAATAAAGCTAAAATTGAAGAGGAAACCCATCCATTTTGTACGGTTGCGATAAGTGTCCTTTGCCCTTGAAGAAACGTTAAAATTCCTCTTATAACGTTTGTTTCTGTTTTTTAGTTTTTTCAAAATAAAACAGATTCGATTCCATTATATGTGGCTTTGACACACCATACTGTGGTTAACGAATGATAAAAGAGGAATATGTTACTGTGCCATTCAGAAGTACATACAGGGCATTCGTTAATATATGCACTTTCTTCACATTTTGAAAACCAATTTATACTTTCTGTACTACAAAGCTGATTTTTGCATCACCCTCTATATTTTTTTTAAATCTCAACCAAATATGCTAACTAAATGTTCTACGCATCATCAGCGGAAAATAAATGCACAAATTACTACAAACTGCACAAAAAAATGAACGTAGTACCTGTTGCTTTAGAAGAAATAGTTAACCCTCTCACGGCTGATGAGACCACGTGACACTCGTTGTAACTGGAAAATGTATGGCTTCAACCACTAATTTCTTCAATTTTTTTAAAAACTTTCCTATTTGGTATATATATGTTGTTAGGCAACTATTCAACAATATAGAATATGTCATTCTACATATATATTATATTGTTATCCATTGTTACTATATACTACATACTATTCGCCATATCTCCCAAAATTATTTACATATTTTGACGAAATAAAGCTAAAATTGAAGAGCAAACCCCTCCATTTTGTCCTGTTGCGAAAAGGGTCCTTTGCCCTTGAAGAAACGTTAAAATTCCTCTTATAACGTTTGTTTCTGTTTTTTAGTTTTTTCAAAATAAAACAGATTCGATTCCATTATATGTGGCTTTGACACACCATACTGTGGTTAACGAATGATAAAAGAGGAATATGTTACTGTACCATTCAGAAGTACATACAGGCCATTCGTTAATATATGCACTTTCTTCACATTTTGAAAACCAATTTATACTTTCTGTACTACAAAGTTGAATTTTGCATCACCCTGTATATTTTTTCCAAATCTCAACCAAATATGCTAACTAAATGTTCTACACATCATCGTGGGAAAGTAAATGCACAAATTACTACAAATTGCACTAAAAAATGAACGTAGTACCTGTTTCTTTAGAAGAAATAGTTAACCCTCTCACGGCTGATGAGACCACGTGACACTCGTTGTAACTGGAAAATATATGGCTTCAACCACTAATTTCTTCAATTTTTTTAAAAAAACTCTCCTATTTGGTATATATATGTTGTTAGGCAACTATTCAACAATATAGCATATGTCATTCTACATATATATTATATTGTTATCCATTGTTACTATATACTACATACTATTCGCCATATCTCCCAAAATTATTTACATATTTTAACGAAATAAGGCTCAAATTGAAGAGGAAAAACCTCCATTTTGTCCTGTTGCGATAAGGGTCTTTTGCTTTTGAAGAAACGTTAAAATTCCTCTTCTAACGTTTGTTTCTCTTTCTTAGTTTTTTCAAAATAAAACAGATTCGATTCCATTATATGTGGCTTTGACACACCATACTGTGGTTAACGAATGATAAAAGAGGAATATGTTACTGTACCATTCAGAAGTACGTACAGGGCATTCGTTAATATATGCACTTTCTTCACATTTTGAAAACCAATTTATACTTTCTGTACTACAAAGCTGAATTTTGCATCACCCTGTATATTTTTTCCAAATCTCAACCAAATATGCTAACTAAATGTTCTACACATCATCAGCGGAAAATAAATGCACAAATTACTACAAACTGCACAAAAAAATGAACGTAGTACCTGTTGCTTTAGAAGAAATAGTTAACCCTCTCACGGCTGATGAGACCACGTGACACTCGTTGTAACTGGAAAATGTATGGCTTCAACTACTAATTTCTTCAATTTTTTAAAAAACTCTCCTATTTGGTATATATATGTTGTTAGGCAACTATTCAACAATATAGCATATGTCATTCTACATATATATTATATTGTTATCCATTGTTACTATATACTACATACTATTCGCCATATCTCCCAAAATTATTTACATATTTTAACGAAATAAGGCTCAAATTGAAGAGGAAAAACCTCCATTTTGTCCTGTTGCGATAAGGGTCTTTTGCTTTTGAAGAAACGTTAAAATTCCTCTTCTAACGTTTGTTTCTCTTTCTTAGTTTTTTCAAAATAAAACAGATTCGATTCCATTATATGTGGCTTTGACACACCATACTGTGGTTAACGAATGATAAAAGAGGAATATGTTACTGTACCATTCAGAAGTACGTACAGGGCATTCGTTAATATATGCACTTTCTTCACATTTTGAAAACCAATTTATACTTTCTGTACTACAAAGCTGAATTTTGCATCACCCTGTATATTTTTTCCAAATCTCAACCAAATATGCTAACTAAATGTTCTACACATCATCAGCGGAAAATAAATGCACAAATTACAACAAACTGCACAAAAAAATGAACGTAGTACCTGTTGCTTTGGAAGAAATAGTTAACCCTCTCACGGCTGATGAGACCACGTGACACTCGTTGTAACTGGAAAATGTATGGCTTCAACTACTAATTTCTTCAATTTTTTAAAAAACTCTCCTATTTGGTATATATATGTTGTTAGGCAACTATTCAACAATATTGCATATGTCATTCTACATATATATTATATTGTTATCCATTGTTACTATATACTACATACTATTCGCCATATCTCCCAAAATTATTTACATATTTTATCGAAATAAGGCTCAAATTGAAGAGGAAAAACCTCCATTTTGTCCTGTTGCGATAAGGGTCTTTTGCTTTTGAAGAAACGTTAAAATTCCTCTTATAAAGTTTGTTTCTCTTTTTTAGTTTTTTCAAAATAAAACAGATTCGATTCCATTATATGTGGCTTTGATACACCATACTGTGGTTAACGAATGATAAAAGAGGAATATGTTACTGTACCATTCAGAAGTACGTACAGGGCATTCGTTAATATATGCACTTTCTTCACATTTTGAAAACCAATTTATACTTTCTGTACTACAAAGCTGAATTTTGCATCACCCTGTATATTTTTTCCAAATCTCAACTAAATATGCTAACTAAATGTTCTACACATCATCAGCGGAAAATAAATGCACAAATTACTACAAACTGCACAAAAAAATGAACGTAGTACCTGTTGCTTTAGAAGAAATAGTTAACCCTCTCACGGCTGATGAGACCACGTGACACTCGTTGTAACTGGAAAATGTATGGCTTCAACTACTAATTTCTTCAATTCTTTAAAAAACTCACCTATTTGGTATATATATGTTGTTAGGCAACTATTCAACAATATAGCATATGTCATTCTACATATATATTATATTGTTATCCATTGTTACTATATACTACATACTATTCGCCATATCTCCCAAAATTATTTACATATTTTGACGAAATAAAGCTAAAATTGAAGAGGAAGCCCATCCATTTTGTACGGTTGCGATAAGTGTCCTTTGCCCTTGAAGAAACGTTAAAATTCCTCTTATAATGTTTGTTTCTCTTTTTTAGTTTTTTCAAAATAAAACAGATTCGATTCCATTATATGTGGCTTTGACACACCATACTGTGGTTAACGAATGATAAAAGAGGAATATGTTACTGTGCCATTCAGAAGTACATACAGGGCATTCGTTAATATATGCACTTTCTTCACATTTTGAAAACCAATTTATACTTTCTGTACTACAAAGCTGATTTTTGCATCACCCTGTATATTTTTTTTTAAATCTCAACCAAATATGCTAACTAAATGTTCTACACATCATCAGCGGAAAATAAATGCACAAATTACTACAAACTGCACAAAAAAATGAACGTAGTACCTGTTGCTTTAGAAGAAATAGTTAACCCTCTCACGGCTGATGAGACCACGTGACACTCGTTGTAACTGGAAAATGTATGGCTTCAACCACTAATTTCTTCAATTTTTTTAAAAAAACTTTCCTATTTGGTATATATATGTTGTTAGGAAACTATTCAACAATATAGCATATGTCATTCTACATATATATTATATTGTTATCCATTGTTACTATATACTACATACTATTCGCCATATCTCCCAAAATTATTTACATATTTTAAGGAAATAAGGCTCAAATTGAAGAGGAAAAACCTCCATTTTGTCCTGTTGCGATAAGGGTCTTTTGCTTTTGAAGAAACGTTAAAATTCCTCTTCTAACGTTTGTTTCTCTTTCTTAGTTTTTTCAAAATAAAACAGATTCGATTCCATTATATGTGGCTTTGACACACCATACTGTGGTTAACGAATGATAAAAGAGGAATATGTTACTGTACCATTCAGAAGTACGTACAGGGCATTCGTTAATATATGCACTTTCTTCACATTTTGAAAACCAATTTATACTTTCTGTACTACAAAGCTGAATTTTGCATCACCCTGTATATTTTTTCCAAATCTCAACCAAATATGCTAACTAAATGTTCTACACATCATCAGCGGAAAATAAATGCACAAATTACTACAAACTGCACAAAAAAATGAACGTAGTACCTGTTGCTTTAGAAGAAATAGTTAACCCTCTCACGGCTGATGAGACCACGTGACACTCGTTGTAACTGGAAAATGTATGGCTTCAACCACTAATTTCTTCAATTTTTTTAAAAAAACTTTCCTATTTGGTATATATATGTTGTTAGGAAACTATTCAACAATATAGCATATGTCATTCTACATATATATTATATTGTTATCCATTGTTACTATATACTACATACTATTCGCCATATCTCCCAAAATTATTTACATATTTTAAGGAAATAAGGCTCAAATTGAAGAGGAAAAACCTCCATTTTGTCCTGTTGCGATAAGGGTCTTTTGCTTTTGAAGAAACGTTAAAATTCCTCTTCTAACGTTTGTTTCTCTTTCTTAGTTTTTTCAAAATAAAACAGATTCGATTCCATTATATGTGGCTTTGACACACCATACTGTGGTTAACGAATGATAAAAGAGGAATATGTTACTGTACCATTCAGAAGTACGTACAGGGCATTCGTTAATATATGCACTTTCTTCACATTTTGAAAACCAATTTATACTTTCTGTACTACAAAGCTGAATTTTGCATCACCCTGTATATTTTTTCCAAATCTCAACTAAATATGCTAACTAAATGTTCTACACATCATCAGCGGAAAATAAATGCACAAATTACTACAAACTGCACAAAAAAATGAACGTAGTACCTGTTGCTTTAGAAGAAATAGTTAACCCTCTCACGGCTGATGAGACCACGTGACACTCGTTGTAACTGGAAAATGTATGGCTTCAACTACTAATTTCTTCAATTCTTTAAAAAACTCACCTATTTGGTATATATATGTTGTTAGGCAACTATTCAACAATATAGCATATGTCATTCTACATATATATTATATTGTTATCCATTGTTACTATATACTACATACTATTCGCCATATCTCCCAAAATTATTTACATATTTTGACGAAATAAAGCTAAAATTGAAGAGGAAGCCCATCCATTTTGTACGGTTGCGATAAGTGTCCTTTGCCCTTGAAGAAACGTTAAAATTCCTCTTATAATGTTTGTTTCTCTTTTTTAGTTTTTTCAAAATAAAACAGATTCGATTCCATTATATGTGGCTTTGACACACCATACTGTGGTTAACGAATGATAAAAGAGGAATATGTTACTGTGCCATTCAGAAGTACATACAGGGCATTCGTTAATATATGCACTTTCTTCACATTTTGAAAACCAATTTATACTTTCTGTACTACAAAGCTGATTTTTGCATCACCCTGTATATTTTTTTTTAAATCTCAACCAAATATGCTAACTAAATGTTCTACACATCATCAGCGGAAAATAAATGCACAAATTACTACAAACTGCACAAAAAAATGAACGTAGTACCTGTTGCTTTAGAAGAAATAGTTAACCCTCTCACGGCTGATGAGACCACGTGACACTCGTTGTAACTGGAAAATGTATGGCTTCAACCACTAATTTCTTCAATTTTTTTAAAAAAACTTTCCTATTTGGTATATATATGTTGTTAGGAAACTATTCAACAATATAGCATATGTCATTCTACATATATATTATATTGTTATCCATTGTTACTATATACTACATACTATTCGCCATATCTCCCAAAATTATTTACATATTTTAAGGAAATAAGGCTCAAATTGAAGAGGAAAAACCTCCATTTTGTCCTGTTGCGATAAGGGTCTTTTGCTTTTGAAGAAACGTTAAAATTCCTCTTCTAACGTTTGTTTCTCTTTCTTAGTTTTTTCAAAATAAAACAGATTCGATTCCATTATATGTGGCTTTGACACACCATACTGTGGTTAACGAATGATAAAAGAGGAATATGTTACTGTACCATTCAGAAGTACGTACAGGGCATTCGTTAATATATGCACTTTCTTCACATTTTGAAAACCAATTTATACTTTCTGTACTACAAAGCTGAATTTTGCATCACCCTGTATATTTTTTCCAAATCTCAACCAAATATGCTAACTAAATGTTCTACACATCATCAGCGGAAAATAAATGCACAAATTACTACAAACTGCACAAAAAAATGAACGTAGTACCTGTTGCTTTAGAAGAAATAGTTAACCCTCTCACGGCTGATGAGACCACGTGACACTCGTTGTAACTGGAAAATGTATGGCTTCAACTACTAATTTCTTCAATTTTTTAAAAAACTCTCCTATTTGGTATATATATGTTGTTAGGCAACTATTCAACAATATAGCATATGTCATTCTACATATATATTATATTGTTATCCATTGTTACTATATACTACATACTATTCGCCATATCTCCCAAAATTATTTACATATTTTAACGAAATAAGGCTCAAATTGAAGAGGAAAAACCTCCATTTTGTCCTGTTGCGATAAGGGTCTTTTGCTTTTGAAGAAACGTTAAAATTCCTCTTCTAACGTTTGTTTCTCTTTCTTAGTTTTTTCAAAATAAAACAGATTCGATTCCATTATATGTGGCTTTGACACACCATACTGTGGTTAACGAATGATAAAAGAGGAATATGTTACTGTACCATTCAGAAGTACGTACAGGGCATTCGTTAATATATGCACTTTCTTCACATTTTGAAAACCAATTTATACTTTCAGTACTACAAAGCTGAATTTTGCATCACCCTGTATATTTTTTCCAAATCTCAACCAAATATGCTAACTAAATGTTCTACACATCATCAGCGGAAAATAAATGCACAAATTACTACAAACTGCACAAAAAAATGAACGTAGTACCTGTTGCTTTAGAAGAAATAGTTAACCCTCTCACGGCTGATGAGACCACGTGACACTCGTTGTAACTGGAAAATGTATGGCTTCAACTACTAATTTCTTCAATTTTTTAAAAAACTCTCCTATTTGGTATATATATGTTGTTAGGCAACTATTCAACAATATAGCATATGTCATTCTACATATATATTATATTGTTATCCATTGTTACTATATACTACATACTATTCGCCATATCTCCCAAAATTATTTACATATTTTGACGAAATAAAGCTAAAATTGAAGAGGAAACCCATCCATTTTGTACGGTTGCGATAAGTGTCCTTTGCCCTTGAAGAAACGTTAAAATTCCTCTTATAACGTTTGTTTCTCTTTTTTAGTTTTTTCAAAATAAAACAGATTCGATTCCATTATATGTGGCTTTGACACACCATACTGTGGTTAACGAATGATAAAAGAGGAATATGTTACTGTGCCATTCAGAAGTACATACAGGGCATTCGTTAATATATGCACTTTCTTCACATTTTGAAAACCAATTTATACTTTCTGTACTACAAAGCTGATTTTTGCATCACCCTCTATATTTTTTTTAAATCTCAACCAAATATGCTAACTAAATGTTCTACACATCATCAGCGGAAAATAAATGCACAAATTACTACAAACTGCACAAAAAAATGAACGTAGTACCTGTTGCTTTAGAAGAAATAGTTAACCCTCTCACGGCTGATGAGACCACGTGACACTCGTTGTAACTGGAAAATGTATGGCTTCAACCACTAATTTCTTCAATTTTTTTAAAAACTTTCCTATTTGGTATATATATGTTGTTAGGCAACTATTCAACAATATAGAATATGTCATTCTACATATATATTATATTGTTATCCATTGTTACTATATACTACATACTATTCGCCATATCTCCCAAAATTATTTACATATTTTGACGAAATAAAGCTAAAATTGAAGAGCAAACCCCTCCATTTTGTCCTGTTGCGAAAAGGGTCCTTTGCCCTTGAAGAAACGTTAAAATTCCTCTTATAACGTTTGTTTCTGTTTTTTAGTTTTTTCAAAATAAAACAGATTCGATTCCATTATATGTGGCTTTGACACACCATACTGTGGTTAACGAATGATAAAAGAGGAATATGTTACTGTACCATTCAGAAGTACATACAGGCCATTCGTTAATATATGCACTTTCTTCACATTTTGAAAACCAATTTATACTTTCTGTACTACAAAGTTGAATTTTGCATCACCCTGTATATTTTTTCCAAATCTCAACCAAATATGCTAACTAAATGTTCTACACATCATCGTGGGAAAGTAAATGCACAAATTACTACAAATTGCACTAAAAAATGAACGTAGTACCTGTTTCTTTAGAAGAAATAGTTAACCCTCTCACGGCTGATGAGACCACGTGACACTCGTTGTAACTGGAAAATATATGGCTTCAACCACTAATTTCTTCAATTTTTTTAAAAAAACTCTCCTATTTGGTATATATATGTTGTTAGGCAACTATTCAACAATATAGCATATGTCATTCTACATATATATTATATTGTTATCCATTGTTACTATATACTACATACTATTCGCCATATCTCCCAAAATTATTTACATATTTTAACGAAATAAGGCTCAAATTGAAGAGGAAAAACCTCCATTTTGTCCTGTTGCGATAAGGGTCTTTTTCCCTTGAAGAAACGTTAAAATTCCTCTTCTAACGTTTGTTTCTCTTTTTTAGTTTTTTCAAAATAAAACAGATTCGATTCCATTATATGTGGCTTTGACACACCATACTGTGGTTAGCGAATGATAAAAGAGGAATATGTTACTGTACCATTCAGAAGTAAATACAGGGCATTCGTTAATATATGCACTTTCTTCACATTTTGAAAACCAATTTATACTTTCTGTACTACAAAGCTGAATTTTGCATCACCCTGTATATTTTTTCCAAATCTCAACCAAATATGCTAACTAAATGTTCTACACATCATCATGGGAAACTAATGCACAAATTACTACAAACTGCACTAAAAAATGAACGTAGTACCTGTAGCTTTAGAAGAAATAGTTAACCCTCTCACATCTGATGAGACCACGTGACATTCGTTGTAACTGGAAAATGTATGGCTTCAACCACTAATTTCTTCAATTTTTTTTAAAAACTTTCCTATTTGGTATATATATGTTGTTAGGCAACTATTCAACAATATAGCATATGTCATTCTACATATATATTATATTGTCAATCATTGTTACTATATACTACATACTATTCGCCATATCTCCCAAACTTATTTACATATTTTGACGAAATAAAGCTAAAATTGAAGAGCAAACCCCTCCATTTTGTCCTGTTGCGAAAAGGGTCCTTTGCCCTTGAAGAAACGTTAAAATTCCTCTTATAACGTTTGTTTCTGTTTTTTAGTTTTTTCAAAATAAAACAGATTCGATTCCATTATATGTGGCTTTGACACACCATACTGTGGTTAACGAATGATAAAAGAGGAATATGTTACTGTACCATTCAGAAGTACATACAGGGCATTCGTTAATATATTTACTTTCTTCACATTTAAAAACCAATTTATACTTTCTGTACTACAAAGTTGAATTTTGCATCACCCTTTATATTTTTTCCAAATCTCAACCAAATATGCTAACTAAATGTTCTACACATCATCGTGGGAAAATAAATGCACAAATTACTACAAATTGCACTAAAAAATGAACGTAGTACCTGTTTCTTTAGAAGAAATAGTTAACCCTCTCACGGCTGATGAGACCACGTGACACTCGTTGTAACTGGAAAAAAATGGCTTCAACCACTAATTTCTTCAATTTTTTTTAAAAAACTCTCCTATTTGGTATATATATGTTTTTAGGCAACTATTCAACAATATAGCATATGTCATTCTACATATATATTATATTGTTATCCATTGTTACTATATACTACATACTATTCGTCATATCTCCCAAAATTATTTACATATTTTAACGAAATAAGGTTCAAATTGAAGAGGAAAAACCTCCATTTTGTCCTGTTGCGATAAGGGTCTTTTTCCCTTGAAGAAACGTTAA
Organism: Thermobia domestica; assembly: GCF_964235325.1. Taxonomy (NCBI): domain Eukaryota; kingdom Metazoa; phylum Arthropoda; class Insecta; order Zygentoma; family Lepismatidae; genus Thermobia; species Thermobia domestica. The sequence goes on from NW_027656779.1 coordinate 18,994, forward strand.
AATTCCTCTTCTAACGTTTGCTTCTCTTTTTTAGTTTTTTCAAAATAAAACAGATTCGATTCCATTATATGTGTTTCGACACACCATACTGTGGTTAACGAATGATAAAAGAGGAATATGTTACTGTACCATTCAGAAGTACATACAGGGCATTCGTTAATATATGCACTTTCTTCACATTTTGAAAACCAATTTATACTTTCTGTACTACAAAGTTGAATTTTGCATCACCCTGTATATTTTTTCCAAATCTCAACCAAATATGCTAACTAAATGTTCTACACATCATCGTGGGAAAATAAATGCACAAATTACTACAAATTGCACTAAAAAATGAACGTAGTACCTGTTTCTTTAGAAGAAATAGTTAACCCTCTCACGGCTGATGAGACCACGTGACACTCGTTGTAACTGGAAAATATATGGCTTCAACCACTAATTTCTTCAATTTTTTTTAAAAACTCTCCTATTTGGTATATATATGTTGTTAGGCAACTATTCAACAATATAGCATATGTCATTCTACATATGTATTATATTGTTATCCATTGTTACTATATACTACATACTATTCGCCATATCTCCCAAAATTATTTACATATTTTAAGGAAATAAGGCTCAAATTGAAGAGGAAAAACCTCCATTTTGTCCTGTTGCGATAAGGGTCTTTTGCTTTTGAAGAAACGTTAAAATTCCTCTTCTAACGTTTGTTTCTCTTTCTTACTTTTTTCAAAATAAAACAAATTCGATTCCATTATATGTGGCTTTGACACACCATACTGTGGTTAACGAATGATAAAAGAGGAATATGTTACTGTACCATTCAGAAGTACGTACAGGGCATTCGTTAATATATGCACTTTCTTCACATTTTGAAAACCAATTTATACTTTCTGTACTACAAAGCTGAATTTTGCATCACCCTGTATATTTTTTCCAAATCTCAACCAAATATGCTAACTAAATGTTCTACACATCATCAGCGGAAAATAAATGCACAAATTACTACAAACTGCACAAAAAAATGAACGTAGTACCTGTTGCTTTGGAAGAAATAGTTAACCCTCTCACGGCTGATGAGACCACGTGACACTCGTTGTAACTGGAAAATGTATGGCTTCAACTACTAATTTCTTCAATTTTTTAAAAAACTCTCCTATTTGGTATATATATGTTGTTAGGCAACTATTCAACAATATTGCATATGTCATTCTACATATATATTATATTGTTATCCATTGTTACTATATACTACATACTATTCGCCATATCTCCCAAAATTATTTACATATTTTAACGAAATAAGGCTCAAATTGAAGAGGAAAAACCTCCATTTTGTCCTGTTGCGATAAGGGTCTTTTGCTTTTGAAGAAACGTTAAAATTCCTCTTCTAACGTTTGTTTCTCTTTCTTAGTTTTTTCAAAATAAAACAGATTCGATTCCATTATATGTGGCTTTGACACACCATACTGTGGTTAACAAATGATATAAGAGGAATATGTTACTGTGCCATTCAGAAGTACATACAGGGCATTCGTTAATATATGCACTTTCTTCACATTTTGAAAACCAATTTATACTTTCTGTACTACAAAGCTGATTTTTGCATCACCCTGTATATTTTTTTTTAAATCTCAACCAAATATGCTAACTAAATGTTCTACACATCATCAGCGGAAAATAAATGCACAAATTACTACAAACTGCACAAAAAAATGAACGTAGTACCTGTTGCTTTAGAAGAAATAGTTAACCCTCTCACGGCTGATGAGACCACGTGACACTCGTTGTAACTGGAAAATGTATGGCTTCAACCACTAATTTCTTCAATTTTTTTAAAAAAACTTTCCTATTTGGTATATATATGTTGTTAGGCAACTATTCAACAATATAGCATATGTCATTCTACATATATATTATATTGTCAATCATTGTTACTATATACTACATACTATTCGCCATATCTCCCAAACTTATTTACATATTTTGACGAAATAAAGCTAAAATTGAAGAGCAAACCCCTCCATTTTGTCCTGTTGCGAAAAGGGTCCTTTGCCCTTGAAGAAACGTTAAAATTCCTCTTATAACGTTTGTTTCTGTTTTTTAGTTTTTTCAAAATAAAACAGATTCGATTCCATTATATGTGGCTTTGACACACCATACTGTGGTTAACGAATGATAAAAGAGGAATATGTTACTGTACCATTCAGAAGTACATACAGGGCATTCGTTAATATATTTACTTTCTTCACATTTAAAAACCAATTTATACTTTCTGTACTACAAAGTTGAATTTTGCATCACCCTGTATATTTTTTCCAAATCTCAACCAAATATGCTAACTAAATGTTCTACACATCATCGTGGGAAAATAAATGCACAAATTACTACAAATTGCACTAAAAAATGAACGTAGTACCTGTTTCTTTAGAAGAAATAGTTAACCCTCTCACGGCTGATGAGACCACGTGACACTCGTTGTAACTGGAAAATATATGGCTTCAACCACTAATTTCTTCAATTTTTTTTAAAAACTCTCCTATTTGGTATATATATGTTGTTAGGCAACTATTCAACAATATAGCATATGTCATTCTACATATGTATTATATTGTTATCCATTGTTACTATATACTACATACTATTCGCCATATCTCCCAAAATTATTTACATATTTTAAGGAAATAAGGCTCAAATTGAAGAGGAAAAACCTCCATTTTGTCCTGTTGCGATAAGGGTCTTTTGCTTTTGAAGAAACGTTAAAATTCCTCTTCTAACGTTTGTTTCTCTTTCTTACTTTATTCAAAATAAAACAAATTCGATTCCATTATATGTGGCTTTGACACACCATACTGTGGTTAACGAATGATAAAAGAGGAATATGTTACTGTACCATTCAGAAGTACGTACAGGGCATTCGTTAATATATGCACTTTCTTCACATTTTGAAAACCAATTTATACTTTCTGTACTACAAAGCTGAATTTTGCATCACCCTGTATATTTTTTCCAAATCTCAACCAAATATGCTAACTAAATGTTCTACACATCATCAGCGGAAAATAAATGCACAAATTACTACAAACTGCACAAAAAAATGAACGTAGTACCTGTTGCTTTGGAAGAAATAGTTAACCCTCTCACGGCTGATGAGACCACGTGACACTCGTTGTAACTGGAAAATGTATGGCTTCAACTACTAATTTCTTCATTTTTTTAAAAAACTCTCCTATTTGGTATATATATGTTGTTAGGCAACTATTCAACAATATTGCATATGTCATTCTACATATATATTATATTGTTATCCATTGTTACTATATACTACATACTATTCGCCATATCTCCCAAAATTATTTACATATTTTAACGAAATAAGGCTCAAATTGAAGAGGAAAAACCTCCATTTTGTCCTGTTGCGATAAGGGTCTTTTGCTTTTGAAGAAACGTTAAAATTCCTCTTCTAACGTTTGTTTCTCTTTCTTAGTTTTTTCAAAATAAAACAGATTCGATTCCATTATATGTGGCTTTGACACACCATACTGTGGTTAACGAATGATAAAAGAGGAATATGTTACTGTACCATTCAGAAGTACGTACAGGGCATTCGTTAATATATGCACTTTCTTCACATTTTGAAAACCAATTTATACTTTCTGTACTACAAAGCTGAATTTTGCATCACCCTGTATATTTTTTCCAAATCTCAACCAAATATGCTAACTAAATGTTCTACACATCATCAGCGGAAAATAAATGCACAAATTACTACAAACTGCACAAAAAAATGAACGTAGTACCTGTTGCTTTAGAAGAAATAGTTAACCCTCTCACGGCTGATGAGACCACGTGACACTCGTTGTAACTGGAAAATGTATGGCTTCAACTACTAATTTCTTCAATTCTTTAAAAAACTCACCTATTTGGTATATATATGTTGTTAGGCAACTATTCAACAATATAGCATATGTCATTCTACATATATATTATATTGTTATCCATTGTTACTATACTACATACTATTCGCCATATCTCCCAAAATTATTTACATATTTTGACGAAATAAAGCTAAAATTGAAGAGGAAACCCATCCATTTTGTACGGTTGCGATAAGTGTCCTTTGCCCTTGAAGAAACGTTAAAATTCCTCTTATAACGTTTGTTTCTCTTTTTAGTTTTTTCAAAATAAAACAGATTCGATTCCATTATATGTGGCTTTGACACACCATACTGTGGTTAACGAATGATATAAGAGGAATATGTTACTGCTGTGCCATTCAGAAGTACATACAGGGCATTCGTTAATATATGCACTTTCTTCACATTTTGAAAACCAATTTATACTTTCTGTACTACAAAGCTGATTTTTGCATCACCCTGTATATTTTTTTTTAAATCTCAACCAAATATGCTAACTAAATGTTCTACACATCATCAGCGGAAAATAAATGCACAAATTACTACAAACTGCACAAAAAAATGAACGTAGTACCTGTTGCTTTAGAAGAAATAGTTAACCCTCTCACGGCTGATGAGACCACGTGACACTCGTTGTAACTGGAAAATGTATGGCTTCAACCACTAATTTCTTCAATTTTTTTAAAAAAACTTTCCTATTTGGTATATATATGTTGTTAGGCAACTATTCAACAATATAGCATATGTCATTCTACATATATATTATATTGTCAATCATTGTTACTATATACTACATACTATTCGCCATATCTCCCAAACTTATTTACATATTTTGACGAAATAAAGCTAAAATTGAAGAGCAAACCCCTCTATTTTGTCCTGTTGCGAAAAGGGTCCTTTGCCCTTGAAGAAACGTTAAAATTCCTCTTATAACGTTTGTTTCTGTTTTTTAGTTTTTTCAAAATAAAACAGATTCGATTCCATTATATGTGGCTTTGACACACCATACTGTGGTTAACGAATGATAAAAGAGGAATATGTTACTGTACCATTCAGAAGTACATACAGGGCATTCGTTAATATATTTACTTTCTTCACATTTAAAAACCAATTTATACTTTCTGTACTACAAAGTTGAATTTTGCATCACCCTGTATATTTTTTCCAAATCTCAACCAAATATGCTAACTAAATGTTCTACACATCATCGTGGGAAAATAAATGCACAAATTACTACAAATTGCACTAAAAAATGAACGTAGTACCTGTTTCTTTAGAAGAAATAGTTAACCCTCTCACGGCTGATGAGACCACGTGACACTCGTTGTAACTGGAAAAAAATGGCTTCAACCACTAATTTCTTCAATTTTTTTTAAAAAACTCTCCTATTTGGTATATATATGTTTTTAGGCAACTATTCAACAATATAGCATATGTCATTCTACATATATATTATATTGTTATCCATTGTTACTATATACTACATACTATTCGTCATATCTCCCAAAATTATTTACATATTTTAACGAAATAAGGTTCAAATTGAAGAGGAAAAACCTCCATTTTGTCCTGTTGCGATAAGGGTCTTTTTCCCTTGAAGAAACGTTAAAATTCCTCTTCTAACGTTTGCTTCTCTTTTTTAGTTTTTTCAAAATAAAACAGATTCGATTCCATTATATGTGTTTCGACACACCATACTGTGGTTAACGAATGATAAAAGAGGAATATGTTACTGTACCATTCAGAAGTACATACAGGGCATTCGTTAATATATGCACTTTCTTCACATTTTGAAAACCAATTTATACTTTCTGTACTACAAAGTTGAATTTTGCATCACCCTGTATATTTTTTCCAAATCTCAACCAAATATGCTAACTAAATGTTCTACACATCATCGTGGGAAAATAAATGCACAAATTACTACAAATTGCACTAAAAAATGAACGTAGTACCTGTTTCTTTAGAAGAAATATTTAACCCTCTCACGGCTGATGAGACCACGTGACACTCGTTGTAACTGGAAAATATATGGCTTCAACCACTAATTTCTTCAATTTTTTTTAAAAAACTCTCCTATTTGGTATATATATGTTGTTAGGCAACTATTCAACAATATAGCATATGTCATTCTACATATATATTATATTGTTATCCATTGTTACTATATACTACATACTATTCGCCATATCTCCCAAAATTATTTACATATTTTAACGAAATAAAGCTAAAATTGAAGAGCAAACCCCTCCATTTTGTCCTGTTGCGAAAAGGGTCCTTTGCCCTTGAAGAAACGTTAAAATTCCTCTTATAACGTTTGTTTCTGTTTTTTAGTTTTTTCAAAATAAAACAGATTCGATTCCATTATATGTGGCTTTGACACACCATACTGTGGTTAACGAATGATAAAAGAGGAATATGTTACTGTACCATTCAGAAGTACATACAGGGCATTCGTTAATATATGCACTTTCTTCACATTTTGAAAACCAATTTATACTTTCTGTACTACAAAGCTGAATTTTGCATCACCCTGTATATTTTTTCCAAATCTCAACCAAATATGCTAACTAAATGTTCTACACATCATCATGGGAAACTAATGCACAAATTACACAAACTGCACTAAAAAATGAACGTAGTACCTGTAGCTTTAGAAGAAATAGTTAACCCTCTCACATCTGATGAGACCACGTGACATTCGTTGTAACTGGAAAATGTATGGCTTCAACCACTAATTTCTTCAATTTTTTTTAAAAAACTTTCCTATTTGGTATATATATGTTGTTAGGCAACTATTCAACAATATAGCATATGTCATTCTACATATATATTATATTGTCAATCATTGTTACTATATACTACATACTATTCGCCATATCTCCCAAACTTATTTACATATTTTGACGAAATAAAGCTAAAATTGAAGAGCAAACCCCTCCATTTTGTCCTGTTGCGAAAAGGGTCCTTTGCCCTTGAAGAAACGTTAAAATTCCTCTTATAACGTTTGTTTCTGTTTTTTAGTTTTTTCAAAATAAAACAGATTCGATTCCATTATATGTGGCTTTGACACACCATACTGTGGTTAACGAATGATAAAAGAGGAATATGTTACTGTACCATTCAGAAGTACATACAGGGCATTCGTTAATATATTTACTTTCTTCACATTTAAAAACCAATTTATACTTTCTGTACTACAAAGTTGAATTTTGCATCACCCTGTATATTTTTTCCAAATCTCAACCAAATATGCTAACTAAATGTTCTACACATCATCGTGGGAAAATAAATGCACAAATTACTACAAATTGCACTAAAAAATGAACGTAGTACCTGTTTCTTTAGAAGAAATAGTTAACCCTCTCACGGCTGATGAGACCACGTGACACTCGTTGTAACTGGAAAAAAATGGCTTCAACCACTAATTTCTTCAATTTTTTTTAAAAAACTCTCCTATTTGGTATATATATGTTTTTAGGCAACTATTCAACAATATAGCATATGTCATTCTACATATATATTATATTGTTATCCATTGTTACTATATACTACATACTATTCGTCATATCTCCCAAAATTATTTACATATTTTAACGAAATAAGGTTCAAATTGAAGAGGAAAAACCTCCATTTTGTCCTGTTGCGATAAGGGTCTTTTTCCCTTGAAGAAACGTTAAAATTCCTCTTCTAACGTTTGCTTCTCTTTTTTAGTTTTTTCAAAATAAAACAGATTCGATTCCATTATATGTGTTTCGACACACCATACTGTGGTTAACGAATGATAAAAGAGGAATATGTTACTGTACCATTCAGAAGTACATACAGGGCATTCGTTAATATATGCACTTTCTTCACATTTTGAAAACCAATTTATACTTTCTGTACTACAAAGTTGAATTTTGCATCACCCTGTATATTTTTTCCAAATCTCAACCAAATATGCTAACTAAATGTTCTACACATCATCGTGGGAAAATAAATGCACAAATTACTACAAATTGCACTAAAAATGAACGTAGTACCTGTTGCTTTAGAAGAAATATTTAACCCTCTCACGGCTGATGAGACCACGTGACACTCGTTGTAACTGGAAAATATATGGCTTCAACCACTAATTTCTTCAATTTTTTTTTAAAAACTCTCCTATTTGGTATATATATGTTGTTAGGCAACTATTCAACAATATAGCATATGTCATTCTACATATATATTATATTGTTATCCATTGTTACTATATACTACATACTATTCGCCATATCTCCCAAAATTATTTACATATTTTAACGAAATAAGGCTCAAATTGAAGAGGAAAAACCTCCATTTTGTCCTGTTGCGATAAGGGTCTTTTTCCCTTGAAGAAACGTTAAAATTCCTCTTCTAACGTTTGTTTCTCTTTTTTAGTTTTTTCAAAATAAAACAGATTCGATTCCATTATATGTGGCTTTGACACACCATACTGTGGTTAGCGAATGATAAAAGAGGAATATGTTACTGTACCATTCAGAAGTACATACAGGGCATTCGTTAATATATGCACTTTCTTCACATTTTGAAAACCAATTTATACTTTCTGTACTACAAAGCTGAATTTTGCATCACCCTGTATATTTTTTCCAAATCTCAACCAAATATGCTAACTAAATGTTCTACACATCATCATGGGAAACTAATGCACAAATTACTACAAACTGCACTAAAAAATGAACGTAGTACCTGTAGCTTTAGAAGAAATAGTTAACCCTCTCACATCTGATGAGACCACGTGACATTCGTTGTAACTGGAAAATGTATGGCTTCAACCACTAATTTCTTCAATTTTTTTAAAAACTTTCCTATTTGGTATATATATGTTGTTAGGCAACTATTCAACAATATAGCATATGTCATTCTACATATATATTATATTGTCAATCATTGTTACTATATACTACATACTATTCGCCATATCTCCCCAAACTTATTTACATATTTTGACGAAATAAAGCTAAAATTGAAGAGCAAACCCCTCCATTTTGTCCTGTTGCGAAAAGGGTCCTTTGCCCTTGAAGAAACGTTAAAATTCCTCTTATAACGTTTGTTTCTGTTTTTTAGTTTTTTCAAAATAAAACAGATTCGATTCCATTATATGTGGCTTTGACACACCATACTGTGGTTAACGAATGATAAAAGAGGAATATGTTACTGTACCATTCAGAAGTACATACAGGGCATTCGTTAATATATTTACTTTCTTCACATTTAAAAACCAATTTATACTTTCTGTACTACAAAGTTGAATTTTGCATCACCCTGTATATTTTTTCCAAATCTCAACCAAATATGCTAACTAAATGTTCTACACATCATCGTGGGAAAATAAATGCACAAATTACTACAAATTGCACTAAAAATGAACGTAGTACCTGTTTCTTTAGAAGAAATAGTTAACCCTCTCACGGCTGATGAGACCACGTGACACTCGTTGTAACTGGAAAAAAATGGCTTCAACCACTAATTTCTTCAATTTTTTTTTAAAAAACTCTCCTATTTGGTATATATATGTTTTTAGGCAACTATTCAACAATATAGCATATGTCATTCTACATATATATTATATTGTTATCCATTGTTACTATATACTACATACTATTCGTCATATCTCCCAAAATTATTTACATATTTTAACGAAATAAGGTTCAAATTGAAGAGGAAAAACCTCCATTTTGTCCTGTTGCGATAAGGGTCTTTTTCCTTGAAGAAACGTTAAAATTCCTCTTCTAACGTTTGCTTCTCTTTTTTAGTTTTTTCAAAATAAAACAGATTCGATTCCATTATATGTGTTTCGACACACCATACTGTGGTTAACGAATGATAAAAGAGGAATATGTTACTGTACCATTCAGAAGTACATACAGGGCATTCGTTAATATATGCACTTTCTTCACATTTTGAAAACCAATTTATACTTTCTGTACTACAAAGTTGAATTTTGCATCACCCTGTATATTTTTTCCAAATCTCAACCAAATATGCTAACTAAATGTTCTACACATCATCGTGGGAAAATAAATGCACAAATTACTACAAATTGCACTAAAAAATGAACGTAGTACCTGTTGCTTTAGAAGAAATATTTAACCCTCTCACGGCTGATGAGACCACGTGACACTCGTTGTAACTGGAAAATATATGGCTTCAACCACTAATTTCTTCAATTTTTTTTTAAAAACTCTCCTATTTGGTATATATATGTTGTTAGGCAACTATTCAACAATATAGCATATGTCATTCTACATATATATTATATTGTTATCCATTGTTACTATATACTACATACTATTCGCCATATCTCCCAAAATTATTTACATATTTTAAGGAAATAAGGCTCAAATTGAAGAGGAAAAACCTCCATTTTGTCCTGTTGCGATAAGGGTCTTTTGCTTTTGAAGAAACGTTAAAATTCCTCTTCTAACGTTTGTTTCTCTTTCTTACTTTTTTCAAAATAAAACAGATTCGATTCCATTATATGTGGCTTTGACACACCATACTGTGGTTAACGAATGATAAAAGAGGAATATGTTACTGTACCATTCAGAAGTACGTACAGGGCATTCGTTAATATATGCACTTTCTTCACATTTTGAAAACCAATTTATACTTTCTGTACTACAAAGCTGAATTTTGCATCACCCTGTATATTTTTTCCAAATCTCAACCAAATATGCTAACTAAATGTTCTACACATCATCAGCGGAAAATAAATGCACAAATTACTACAAACTGCACAAAAAAATGAACGTAGTACCTGTTGCTTTGGAAGAAATAGTTAACCCTCTCACGGCTGATGAGACCACGTGACACTCGTTGTAACTGGAAAATGTATGGCTTCAACTACTAATTTCTTCAATTTTTTAAAAAACTCTCCTATTTGGTATATATATGTTGTTAGGCAACTATTCAACAATATTGCATATGTCATTCTACATATATATTATATTGTTATCCATTGTTACTATATACTACATACTATTCGCCATATCTCCCAAAATTATTTACATATTTTAACGAAATAAGGCTCAAATTGAAGAGGAAAAACCTCCATTTTGTGCTGTTGCGATAAGGGTCTTTTGCTTTTGAAGAAACGTTAAAATTCCTCTTCTAACGTTTGTTTCTCTTTCTTAGTTTTTTCAAAATAAAACAGATTCGATTCCATTATATGTGGCTTTGACACACCATACTGTGGTTAACGAATGATAAAAGAGGAATATGTTACTGTACCATTCAGAAGTACGTACAGGGCATTCGTTAATATATGCACTTTCTTCACATTTTGAAAACCAATTTATACTTTCTGTACTACAAAGCTGAATTTTGCATCACCCTGTATATTTTTTCCAAATCTCAACCAAATATGCTAACTAAATGTTCTACACATCATCAGCGGAAAATAAATGCACAAATTACTACAAACTGCACAAAAAAATGAACGTAGTACCTGTTGCTTTAGAAGAAATAGTAAACCCTCTCACGGCTGATGAGACCACGTGACACTCGTTGTAACTGGAAAATGTATGGCTTCAACTACTAATTTCTTCAATTCTTTAAAAAACTCACCTATTTGGTATATATATGTTGTTAGGCAACTATTCAACAATATAGCATATGTCATTCTACATATATATTATATTGTTATCCATTGTTACTATATACTACATACTATTCGCCATATCTCCCAAAATTATTTACATATTTTGACGAAATAAAGCTAAAATTGAAGAGGAAACCCATCCATTTTGTACGGTTGCGATAAGTGTCCTTTGCCCTTGAAGAAACGTTAAAATTCCTCTTCTAACGTTTGTTTCTCTTTCTTAGTTTTTTCAAAATAAAACAGATTCGATTCCATTATATGTGGCTTTGACACACCATACTGTGGTTAACGAATGATAAAAGAGGAATATGTTACTGTACCATTCAGAAGTACGTACAGGGCATTCGTTAATATATGCACTTTCTTCACATTTTGAAAACCAATTTATACTTTCTGTACTACAAAGCTGAATTTTGCATCACCCTGTATATTTTTTCCAAATCTCAACCAAATATGCTAACTAAATGTTCTACACATCATCAGCGGAAAATAAATGCACAAATTACTACAAACTGCACAAAAAAATGAACGTAGTACCTGTTGCTTTAGAAGAAATAGTTAACCCTCTCACGGCTGATGAGACCACGTGACACTCGTTGTAACTGGAAAATGTATGGCTTCAACTACTAATTTCTTCAATTTTTTAAAAAACTCTCCTATTTGGTATATATATGTTGTTAGGCAACTATTCAACAATATAGCATATGTCATTCTACATATATATTATATTGTTATCCATTGTTACTATATACTACATACCATTCGCCATATCTCCCAAAATTATTTACATATTTTAACGAAATAAGGCTCAAATTGAAGAGGAAAAACCTCCATTTTGTCCTGTTGCGATAAGGGTCTCTTGCTTTTGAAGAAACGTTAAAATTCCTCTTCTAACGTTTGTTTCTCTTTCTTAGTTTTTTCAAAATAAAACAGATTCGATTCCATTATATGTGGCTTTGACACACCATACTGTGGTTAACGAATGATAAAAGAGGAATATGTTACTGTACCATTCAGAAGTACGTACAGGGCATTCGTTAATATATGCACTTTCTTCACATTTTGAAAACCAATTTATACTTTCTGTACTACAAAGCTGAATTTTGCATCACCCTGTATATTTTTTCCAAATCTCAACCAAATATGCTAACTAAATGTTCTACACATCATCAGCGGAAAATAAATGCACAAATTACTACAAACTGCACAAAAAAATGAACGTAGTACCTGTTGCTTTAGAAGAAATAGTTAACCCTCTCACGGCTGATGAGACCACGTGACACTCGTTGTAACTGGAAAATGTATGGCTTCAACTACTAATTTCTTCAATTTTTTAAAAAACTCTCCTATTTGGTATATATATGTTGTTAGGCAACTATTCAACAATATAGCATATGTCATTCTACATATATATTATATTGTTATCCATTGTTACTATATACTACATACTATTCGCCATATCTCCCAAAATTATTTACATATTTTGACGAAATAAAGCTAAAATTGAAGAGGAAACCCATCCATTTTGTACGGTTGCGATAAGTGTCCTTTGCCCTTGAAGAAACGTTAAAATTCCTCTTATAACGTTTGTTTCTGTTTTTTAGTTTTTTCAAAATAAAACAGATTCGATTCCATTATATGTGGCTTTGACACACCATACTGTGGTTAACGAATGATAAAAGAGGAATATGTTACTGTGCCATTCAGAAGTACATACAGGGCATTCGTTAATATATGCACTTTCTTCACATTTTGAAAACCAATTTATACTTTCTGTACTACAAAGTTGAATTTTGCATCACCCTGTATATTTTTTCCAAATCTCAACCAAATATGCTAACTAAATGTTCTACACATCATCGTGGGAAAATAAATGCACAAATTACTACAAATTGCACTAAAAAATGAACGTAGTACCTGTTTCTTTAGAAGAAATAGTTAACCCTCTCACGGCTGATGAGACCACGTGACACTCGTTGTAACTGGAAAATATATGGCTTCAACCACTAATTTCTTCAATTTTTTTTAAAAACTCTCCTATTTGGTATATATATGTTGTTAGGCAACTATTCAACAATATAGCATATGTCATTCTACATATATATTATATTGTTATCCATTGTTACTATATACTACATACTATTCGCCATATCTCCCAAAATTATTTACATATTTTAAGGAAATAAGGCTCAAATTGAAGAGGAAAAACCTCCATTTTGTCCTGTTGCGATAAGGGTCTTTTGCTTTTGAAGAAACGTTAAAATTCCTCTTCTAACGTTTGTTTCTCTTTCTTAGTTTTTTCAAAATAAAACAGATTCGATTCCATTATATGTGGCTTTGACACACCATACTGTGGTTAACGAATGATAAAAGAGGAATATGTTACTGTACCATTCAGAAGTACGTACAGGGCATTCGTTAATATATGCACTTTCTTCACATTTTGAAAACCAATTTATACTTTCTGTACTACAAAGCTGAATTTTGCATCACCCTGTATATTTTTTCCAAATCTCAACCAAATATGCTAACTAAATGTTCTACACATCATCAGCGGAAAATAAATGCACAAATTACTACAAACTGCACAAAAAAATGAACGTAGTACCTGTTGCTTTGGAAGAAATAGTTAACCCTCTCACGGCTGATGAGACCACGTGACACTCGTTGTAACTGGAAAATGTATGGCTTCAACTACTAATTTCTTCAATTTTTTAAAAAACTCTCCTATTTGGTATATATATGTTGTTAGGCAACTATTCAACAATATTGCATATGTCATTCTACATATATATTATATTGTTATCCATTGTTACTATATACTACATACTATTCGCCATATCTCCCAAAATTATTTACATATTTTAACGAAATAAGGCTCAAATTGAAAAGGAAAAACCTCCATTTTGTCCTGTTGCGATAAGGGTCTTTTGCTTTTGAAGAAACGTTAAAATTCCTCTTCTAACGTTTGTTTCTCTTTCTTAGTTTTTTCAAAATAAAACAGATTCGATTCCATTATATGTGGCTTTGACACACCATACTGTGATTAACGAATGATAAAAGAGGAATATGTTACTGTACCATTCAGAAGTACGTACAGGGCATTCGTTAATATATGCACTTTCTTCACATTTTGAAAACCAATTTATACTTTCTGTACTACAAAGCTGAATTTTGCATCACCCTGTATATTTTTTCCAAATCTCAACCAAATATGCTAACTAAATGTTCTACACATCATCAGCGGAAAATAAATGCACAAATTACTACAAACTGCACAAAAAAATGAACGTAGTACCTGTTGCTTTAGAAGAAATAGTTAACCCTCTCACGGCTGATGAGACCACGTGACACTCGTTGTAACTGGAAAATGTATGGCTTCAACTACTAATTTCTTCAATTCTTTAAAAAACTCACCTATTTGGTATATATATGTTGTTAGGCAACTATTCAACAATATAGCATATGTCATTCTACATATATATTATATTGTTATCCATTGTTACTATATACTACATACTATTCGCCATATCTCCCAAAATTATTTACATATTTTGACGAAATAAAGCTAAAATTGAAGAGGAAACCCATCCATTTTGTACGGTTGCGATAAGTGTCCTTTGCCCTTGAAGAAACGTTAAAATTCCTCTTATAACGTTTGTTTCTCTTTTTTAGTTTTTTCAAAATAAAACAGATTCGATTCCATTATATGTGGCTTTGACACACCATACTGTGGTTAACGAATGATATAAGAGGAATATGTTACTGTGCCATTCAGAAGTACATACAGGGCATTAGTTAATATATGCACTTTCTTCACATTTTGAAAACCAATTTATACTTTCTGTACTACAAAGCTGATTTTTGCATCACCCTGTATATTTTTTTTTAAATCTCAACCAAATATGCTAACTAAATGTTCTACACATCATCAGCGGAAAATAAATGCACAAATTACTACAAACTGCACAAAAAAATGAACGTAGTACCTGTTGCTTTAGAAGAAATAGTTAACCCTCTCACGGCTGATGAGACCACGTGACACTCGTTGTAACTGGAAAATGTATGGCTTCAACCACTAATTTCTTCAATTTTTTTAAAAAAACTTTCCTATTTGGTATATATATGTTGTTAGGAAACTATTCAACAATATAGCATATGTCATTCTACATATATATTATATTGTTATCCATTGTTACTATATACTACATACTATTCGCCATATCTCCCAAAATTATTTACATATTTTAAGGAAATAAGGCTCAAATTGAAGAGGAAAAACCTCCATTTTGTCCTGTTGCGATAAGGGTCTTTTGCTTTTTAAGAAACGTTAAAATTCCTCTTCTAACGTTTGTTTCTCTTTCTTAGTTTTTTCAAAATAAAACAGATTCGATTCCATTATATGTGGCTTTGACACACCATACTGTGGCTAACGAATGATAAAAGAGGAATATGTTACTGTACCATTCAGAAGTACGTACAGGGCATTCGTTAATATATGCACTTTCTTCACATTTTGAAAACCAATTTATACTTTCTGTACTACAAAGCTGAATTTTGCATCACCCTGTATATTTTTTCCAAATCTCAACCAAATATGCTAACTAAATGTTCTACACATCATCAGCGGAAAATAAATGCACAAATTACTACAAACTGCACAAAAAAATGAACGTAGTACCTGTTGCTTTAGAAGAAATAGTTAACCCTCTCACGGCTGATGAGACCACGTGACACTCGTTGTAACTGGAAAATGTATGGCTTCAACTACTAATTTCTTCAATTTTTTAAAAAACTCTCCTATTAGGTATATATATGTTGTTAGGCAACTATTCAACAATATAGCATATGTCATTCTACATATATATTATATTGTTATCCATTGTTACTATATACTACATACTATTCGCCATATCTCCCAAAATTATTTACATATTTTAAGGAAATAAGGCTCAAATTGAAGAGGAAAAACCTCCATTTTGTCCTGTTGCGATAAGGGTCTTTTGCTTTTGAAGAAACGTTAAAATTCCTCTTCTAACGTTTGTTTCTCTTTCTTAGTTTTTTCAAAATAAAACAGATTCGATTCCATTATATGTGGCTTTGACACACCATACTGTGGTTAACGAATGATAAAAGAGGAATATGTTACTGTACCATTCAGAAGTACGTACAGGGCATTCGTTAATATATGCACTTTCTTCACATTTTGAAAACCAATTTATACTTTCTGTACTACAAAGCTGAATTTTGCATCACCCTGTATATTTTTTCCAAATCTCAACCAAATATGCTAACTAAATGTTCTACACATCATCAGCGGAAAATAAATGCACAAATTACTACAAACTGCACAAAAAAATGAACGTAGTACCTGTTGCTTTAGAAGAAATAGTTAACCCTCTCACGGCTGATGAGACCACGTGACACTCGTTGTAACTGGAAAATGTATGGCTTCAACTACTAATTTCTTCAATTTTTTAAAAAACTCTCAAAAAAAAATTCCTCTTATAACGTTTGTTTCTGTTTTTTAGTTTTTTCAAAATAAAACAGATTCGATTCCATTATATGTGGCTTTGACACACCATACTGTGGTTAACGAATGATAAAAGAGGAATATGTTACTGTGCCATTCAGAAGTACACACAGGGCATTCGTTAATATATGCACTTTCTTCACATTTTGAAAACCAATTTATACTTTCTGTACTACAAAGCTGATTTTTGCATCACCCTGTATATTTTTTTTAAATCTCAACCAAATATGCTAACTAAATGTTCTACACATCATCTGCGGAAAATAAATGCACAAATTACTACAAACTGCACAAAAAAATGAACGTAGTACCTGTTGCTTTAGAAGAAATAGTTAACCCTCTCACGGCTGATGAGACCACGTGACACTCGTTGTAACTGGAAAATATATGGCTTCAACCACTAATTTCTTCAATTTTTTTAAAAAAACTTTCCTATTTGGTATATATATGTTGTTAGGAAACTATTCAACAATATAGCATATGTCATTCTACATATATATTATATTGTTATCCATTGTTACTATATACTACATACTATTCGCCATATCTCCCAAAATTATTTACATATTTTAAGGAAATAAGGCTCAAATTGAAGAGGAAAAACCTCCATTTTGTCCTGTTGCGATAAGGGTCTTTTGCTTTTTAAGAAACGTTAAAATTCCTCTTCTAACGTTTGTTTCTCTTTCTTAGTTTTTTCAAAATAAAACAGATTCGATTCCATTATATGTGGCTTTGACACACCATACTGTGGCTAACGATTGATAAAAGAGGAATATGTTACTGTACCATTCAGAAGTACGTACAGGGCATTCGTTAATATATGCACTTTCTTCACATTTTGAAAACCAATTTATACTTTCTGTACTACAAAGCTGAATTTTGCATCACCCTGTATATTTTTTCCAAATCTCAACCAAATATGCTAACTAAATGTTCTACACATCATCAGCGGAAAATAAATGCACAAATTACTACAAACTGCACAAAAAAATGAACGTAGTACCTGTTGCTTTAGAAGAAATAGTTAACCCTCTCACGGCTGATGAGACCACGTGACACTCGTTGTAACTGGAAAATGTATGGCTTCAACTACTAATTTCTTCAATTTTTTAAAAAACTCTCCTATTTGGTATATATATGTTGTTAGGCAACTATTCAACAATATAGCATATGTCATTCTACATATATATTATATTGTTATCCATTGTTACTATATACTACATACTATTCGCCATATCTCCCAAAATTATTTACATATTTTAAGGAAATAAGGCTCAAATTGAAGAGGAAAAACCTCCATTTTGTCCTGTTGCGATAAGGGTCTTTTGCTTTTGAAGAAACGTTAAAATTCCTCTTCTAACGTTTGTTTCTCTTTCTTAGTTTTTTCAAAATAAAACAGATTCGATTCCATTATATGTGGCTTTGACACACCATACTGTGGTTAACGAATGATAAAAGAGGAATATGTTACTGTACCATTCAGAAGTACGTACAGGGCATTCGTTAATATATGCACTTTCTTCACATTTTGAAAACCAATTTATACTTTCTGTACTACAAAGCTGAATTTTGCATCACCCTGTATATTTTTTCCAAATCTCAACCAAATATGCTAACTAAATGTTCTACACATCATCAGCGGAAAATAAATGCACAAATTACTACAAACTGCACAAAAAAATGAACGTAGTACCTGTTGCTTTAGAAGAAATAGTTAACCCTCTCACGGCTGATGAGACCACGTGACACTCGTTGTAACTGGAAAATGTATGGCTTCAACTACTAATTTCTTCAATTTTTTAAAAAACTCTCAAAAAAAAATTCCTCTTATAACGTTTGTTTCTGTTTTTTAGTTTTTTCAAAATAAAACAGATTCGATTCCATTATATGTGGCTTTGACACACCATACTGTGGTTAACGAATGATAAAAGAGGAATATGTTACTGTGCCATTCAGAAGTACATACAGGGCATTCGTTAATATATGCACTTTCTTCACATTTTGAAAACCAATTTATACTTTCTGTACTACAAAGCTGATTTTTGCATCACCCTCTATATTTTTTTTAAATCTCAACCAAATATGCTAACTAAATGTTCTACACATCATCTGCGGAAAATAAATGCACAAATTACTACAAACTGCACAAAAAAATGAACGTAGTACCTGTTGCTTTAGAAGAAATAGTTAACCCTCTCACGGCTGATGAAACCACGTGACACTCGTTGTAACTGGAAAATGTATGGCTTCAACCACTAATTTCTTCAATTTTTTTAAAAACTTTGCTATTTGGTATATATATGTTGTTAGGCAACTATTCAACAATATAGAATATGTCATTCTACATATATATTATATTGTTATCCATTGTTACTATATACTACATACTATTCGCCATATCTCCCAAAATTATTTACATATTTTGACGAAATAAAGCTAAAATTGAAGAGCAAACCCCTCCATTTTGTCCTGTTGCGAAAAGGGTCCTTTGTCCTTGAAGAAACGTTAAAATTCCTCTTATAACATTTGTTTCTGTTTTTTAGTTTTTTCAAAATAAAACAGATTCGATTCCATTATATGTGGGTTTGACACACCATACTGTGGTTAACGAATGATAAAAGAGGAATATGTTACTGTACCATTCAGAAGTACATACAGGGCATTCGTTAATATATGCACTTTCTTCACATTTTGAAAACCAATTTATACTTTCTGTACTACAAAGTTGAATTTTGCATCACCCTGTATATTTTTTCCAAATCTCAACCAAATATGCTAACTAAATGTTCTACACATCATCGTGGGAAAGTAAATGCACAAATTACTACAAATTGCACTAAAAAATGAACGTAGTACCTGTTTCTTTAGAAGAAATAGTTAACCCTCTCACGGCTGATGAGACCACGTGACACTCGTTGTAACTGGAAAATATATGGCTTCAACCACTAATTTCTTCAATTTTTTTTAAAATACTCTCCTATTTGGTATATATATGTTGTTAGGCAACTATTCAACAATATAGCATATGTCATTCTACATATATATTATATTGTTATCCTTTCTTACTATATACTGCATACTATTCGCCATATCTCCCAAAATTATTTACATATTTTAACGAAATAAGGCTCAAATTGAAGAGGAAGAACCTCCATTTTGTCCTGTTGCGATAAGGGTCTTTTTCCCTTGAAGAAACGTTAAAATTCCTCTTCTAACGTTTGTTTCTCTTTTTTAGTTTTTTCAAAATAAAACAGATTCGATTCCATTATATGTGGCTTTGACACACCATACTGTGGTTAGCGAATGATAAAAGAGGAATATGTTACTGTACCATTCAGAAGTACGTACAGGGCATTCGTTAATATATGCACTTTCTTCACATTTTGAAAACCAATTTATACTTTCTGTACTACAAAGCTGAATTTTGCATCACCCTGTATATTTTTTCCAAATCTCAACCAAATATGCTAACTAAATGTTCTACACATCATCAGCGGAAAATAAATGCACAAATTACTACAAACTGCACAAAAAAATGAACGTAGTACCTGTTGCTTTAGAAGAAATAGTTAACCCTCTCACGGCTGATGAGACCACGTGACACTCGTTGTAACTGGAAAATGTATGGCTTCAACTACTAATTTCTTCAATTCTTTAAAAAACTCACCTATTTGGTATATATATGTTGTTAGGCAACTATTCAACAATATAGCATATGTCATTCTACATATATATTATATTGTTATCCATTGTTACTATATACTACATACTATTCGCCATATCTCCCAAAATTATTTACATATTTTGACGAAATAAAGCTAAAATTGAAGAGGAAACCCATCCATTTTGTACGGTTGCGATAAGTGTCCTTTGCCCTTGAAGAAACGTTAAAATTCCTCTTATAACGTTTGTTTCTCTTTTTTAGTTTTTTCAAAATAAAACAGATTCGATTCCATTATATGTGGCTTTGACACACCATACTGTGGTTAACGAATGATATAAGAGGAATATGTTACTGTGCCATTCAGAAGTACATACAGGGCATTCGTTAATATATGCACTTTCTTCACATTTTGAAAACCAATTTATACTTTCTGTACTACAAAGCTGATTTTTGCATCACCCTGTATATTTTTTTTTAAATCTCAACCAAATATGCTAACTAAATGTTCTACACATCATCAGCGGAAAATAAATGCACAAATTACTACAAACTGCACAAAAAAATGAACGTAGTACCTGTTGCTTTAGAAGAAATAGTTAACCCTCTCACGGCTGATGAGACCACGTGACACTCGTTGTAACTGGAAAATGTATGGCTTCAACCACTAATTTCTTCAATTTTTTTAAAAAAACTTTCCTATTTGGTATATATATGTTGTTAGGAAACTATTCAACAATATAGCATATGTCATTCTACATATATATTATATTGTTATCCATTGTTACTATATACTACATACTATTCGCCATATCTCCCAAAATTATTTACATATTTTAAGGAAATAAGGCTCAAATTGAAGAGGAAAAACCTCCATTTTGTCCTGTTGCGATAAGGGTCTTTTGCTTTTGAAGAAACGTTAAAATTCCTCTTCTAACGTTTGTTTCTCTTTCTTAGTTTTTTCAAAATAAAACAGATTCGATTCCATTATATGTGGCTTTGACACACCATACTGTGGTTAACGAATGATAAAAGAGGAATATGTTACTGTACCATTCAGAAGTACGTACAGGGCATTCGTTAATATATGCACTTTCTTCACATTTTGAAAACCAATTTATACTTTCTGTACTACAAAGCTGAATTTTGCATCACCCTGTATATTTTTTCCAAATCTCAACCAAATATGCTAACTAAATGTTCTACACATCATCAGCGGAATATAAATGCACAAATTACTACAAACTGCACAAAAAAATGAACGTAGTACCTGTTGCTTTAGAAGAAATAGTTAACCCTCTCACGGCTGATGAGACCACGTGACACTCGTTGTAACTGGAAAATGTATGGCTTCAACTACTAATTTCTTCAATTTTCTAAAAAACTCTCCTATTTGGTATATATATGTTGTTAGGCAACTATTCAACAATATAGCATATGTCATTCTACATATATATTATATTGTTATCCATTGTTACTATATACTACATACTATTCGCCATATCTCCCAAAATTATTTACATATTTTAAGGAAATAAGGCTCAAATTGAAGAGGAAAAACCTCCATTTTGTCCTGTTGCGATAAGGGTCTTTTGCTTTTGAAGAAACGTTAAAATTCCTCTTCTAACGTTTGTTTCTCTTTCTTAGTTTTTTCAAAATAAAACAGATTCGATTCCATTATATGTGGCTTTGACACACCATACTGTGGTTAACGAATGATAAAAGAGGAATATGTTACTGTACCATTCAGAAGTACGTACAGGGCATTCGTTAATATATGCACTTTCTTCACATTTTGAAAACCAATTTATACTTTCTGTACTACAAAGCTGAATTTTGCATCACCCTGTATATTTTTTCCAAATCTCAACCAAATATGCTAACTAAATGTTCTACACATCATCAGCGGAAAATAAATGCACAAATTACTACAAACTGCACAAAAAAATGAACGTAGTACCTGTTGCTTTAGAAGAAATAGTTAACCCTCTCACGGCTGATGAGACCACGTGACACTCGTTGTAACTGGAAAATGTATGGCTTCAACTACTAATTTCTTCAATTTTTTAAAAAACTCTCAAAAAAAATTCCTCTTATAACGTTTGTTTCTCTTTTTTAGTTTTTTCAAAATAAAACAGATTCGATTCCATTATATGTGGCTTTGACACACCATACTGTGGTTAACGAATGATAAAAGAGGAATATGTTACTGTGCCATTGAGAAGTACATACAGGGCATTCGTTAATATATGCACTTTCTTCACATTTTGAAAACCAATTTATACTTTCTGTACTACAAAGCTGATTTTTGCATCACCCTCTATATTTTTTTTAAATCTCAACCAAATATGCTAACTAAATGTTCTACACATCATCTGCGGAAAATAAATGCACAAATTACTACAAACTGCACAAAAAAATGAACGTAGTACCTGTTGCTTTAGAAGAAATAGTTAACCCTCTCACGGCTGATGAGACCACGTGACACTCGTTGTAACTGGAAAATGTATGGCTTCAACCACTAATTTCTTCAATTTTTTTAAAAACTTTGCTATTTGGTATATATATGTTGTTAGGCAACTATTCAACAATATAGAATATGTCATTCTACATATATATTATATTGTTATCCATTGTTACTATATACTACATACTATTCGCCATATCTCCCAAAATTATTTACATATTTTGACGAAATAAAGCTAAAATTGAAGAGCAAACCCCTCCATTTTGTCCTGTTGCGAAAAGGGTCCTTTGTCCTTGAAGAAACGTTAAAATTCCTCTTATAACATTTGTTTCTGTTTTTTAGTTTTTTCAAAATAAAACAGATTCGATTCCATTATATGTGGGTTTGACACACCATACTGTGGTTAACGAATGATAAAAGAGGAATATGTTACTGTACCATTCAGAAGTACATACAGGGCATTCGTTAATATATGCACTTTCTTCACATTTTGAAAACCAATTTATACTTTCTGTACTACAAAGTTGAATTTTGCATCACCCTGTATATTTTTTCCAAATCTCAACCAAATATGCTAACTAAATGTTCTACACATCATCGTGGGAAAGTAAATGCACAAATTACTACAAATTGCACTAAAAAATGAACGTAGTACCTGTTTCTTTAGAAGAAATAGTTAACCCTCTCACGGCTGATGAGACCACGTGACACTCGTTGTAACTGGAAAATATATGGCTTCAACCACTAATTTCTTCAATTTTTTTTAAAATACTCTCCTATTTGGTATATATATGTTGTTAGGCAACTATTCAACAATATAGCATATGTCATTCTACATATATATTATATTGTTATCCTTTCTTACTATATACTGCATACTATTCGCCATATCTCCCAAAATTATTTACATATTTTAACGAAATAAGGCTCAAATTGAAGAGGAAGAACCTCCATTTTGTCCTGTTGCGATAAGGGTCTTTTTCCCTTGAAGAAACGTTAAAATTCCTCTTCTAACGTTTGTTTCTCTTTTTTAGTTTTTTCAAAATAAAACAGATTCGATTCCATTATATGTGGCTTTGACACACCATACTGTGGTTAGCGAATGATAAAAGAGGAATATGTTACTGTACCATTCAGAAGTACATACAGGGCATTCGTTAATATATGCACTTTCTTCACATTTTGAAAACCAATTTATACTTTCTGTACTACAAAGCTGAATTTTGCATCACCCTGTATATTTTTTCCAAATCTCAACCAAATATGCTAACTAAATGTTCTACACATCATCATGGGAAACTAATGCACAAATTACTACAAACTGCACTAAAAAATGAACGTAGTACCTGTTGCTTTAGAAGAAATAGTTAACCCTCTCACGGCTGATGAGACCACGTGACACTCGTTGTAACTGGAAAATGTATGGCTTCAACCACTAATTTCTTCAATTTTTTTTAAAAACTTTCCTATTTGGTATATATATGTTGTTAGGCAACTATTCAACAATATAGCATATGTCATTCTACATATATATTATATTGTTAATCATTGTTACTATATACTACATACTATTCGCCATATCTCCCAAAATTATTTACATATTTTGACGAAATAAAGCTAAAATTGAAGAGCAAACCCCTCCATTTTGTCCTGTTGCGAAAAGGGTCCTTTGCCCTTGAAGAAACGTTAAAATTCCTCTTATAACGTTTTTTCTGTTTTTTAGTTTTTTCAAAATAAAGCAGATTCGATTCCATTATATGTGGCTTTGACACACCATACTGTGGTTAACGAATGATAAAAGAGGAATATGTTACTGTACCATTCAGAAGTACATACAGGGCATTCGTTAATATATGCACTTTCTTCACATTTAAAAACCGATTTATACTTTCTGTACTACAAAGTTGAATTTTGCATCACCCTGTATATTTTTTCCAAATCTCAACCAAATATGCTAACTAAATGTTCTACACATCATCGTGGAAAAATAAATGCACAAATTACTACAAATTGCACTAAAAAATGAACGTAGTACCTGTTTCTTTAGAAGAAATAGTTAACCCTCTCACGGCTGATGAGACCACGTGACACTCGTTGTAACTGGAAAAAAATGGCTTCAACCACTAATTTCTTCAATTTTTTTTAAAAAACTCTCCTATTCGGTATATATATGTTTTTAGGCAACTATTCAACAATATAGCATATGTCATTCTACATATATATTATATTGTTATCCATTGTTACTATATACTACATACTATTCGTCATATCTCCCAAAATTATTTACATATTTTAACGAAATAAGGTTCAAATTGAAGAGGAAAAACCTCCATTTTGTCCTGTTGCGATAAGGGTCTTTTTCCCTTGAAGAAACGTTAAAATTCCTCTTCTAACGTTTGCTTCTCTTTTTTAGTTTTTTCAAAATAAAACAGATTCGATTCCATTATATGTGTTTCGACACACCTTACTGTGGTTAACGAATGATAAAAGAGGAATATGTTACTGTACCATTCAGAAGTACATACAGGGCATTCGTTAATATATGCACTTTCTTCACATTTTGAAAACCAATTTATACTTTCTGTACTACAAAGCTGAATTTTGCATCACCCTGTATATTTTTTCCAAATCTCAACCAAATATGCTAACTAAATGTTCTACACATCATCATGGGAAACTAATGCACAAATTACTACAAACTGCACTAAAAAATGAACGTAGTACCTGTTGCTTTAGAAGAAATAGTTAACCCTCTCACGGCTGATGAGACCACGTGACACTCGTTGTAACTGGAAAATGTATGGCTTCAACCACTAATTTCTTCAATTTTTTTTAAAAACTTTCCTATTTGGTATATATATGTTGTTAGGCAACTATTCAACAATATAGCATATGTCATTCTACATATATATTATATTGTTAATCATTGTTACTATATACTACATACTATTCGCCATATCTCCCAAAATTATCTACATATTTTGACGAAATAAAGCTAAAATTGAAGAGGAAACCCCTCCATTTTGTTCTGTTGCGATAAGGGTCCTTTGCCTTTGAAGAAACATTAAAATTCCTCTTATAACGTTTGTTTCTCTTTTTTAGTTTTTTCAAAATAAAACAGATTCGATTCCATTATATGTGGCTTTGACACACCATACTATGGTTAAGGAATGATAAAAGAGAAATATGTTACTGTGCCATTCAGAAGTACATACAGGGCATTCGTTAATATATGCACTTTCTTCACATTTTGAAAACCAATTTATGCTTTCTGTACTACAAAGCTGAATTTTGCATCACCCTGTATATTTTTTTTAAATCTCAACCAAATATGCTAACTAAATGTTCTACACATCATCAGCGGAAAATAAATGCACAAATTACTACAAACTGCACAAAAAAATGAACGTAGTACCTGTTGCTTTAGAAGAAATAGTTAACCCTCTCACGGCTGATGAGACCACGTGACACTCGTTGTAACTGGAAAATGTATGGCTTCAACCACTAATTTCTTCAATTTTTAAAAAAAACTTTCCTATTTGGTATATATATGTTGTTAGGCAACTATTCAACAATATAGCATATGTCATTCTACATATATATTATATTGTTATCCATTGTTACTATATACTACATACTATTCGCCATATCTCCCAAAATTATTTACATATTTTGACGAAATAAAGCGAAAATTGAAGAGCAAACCCCTCCATTTTGTCCTGTTGCGAAAAGGGTCCTTTGCCCTTGAAGAAACGTTAAAATTCCTCTTATAACGTTTGTTTCTGTTTTTTAGTTTTTTCAAAATAAAACAGATTCGATTCCATTATATGTGGCTTTGACACACCATACTGTAATTAACGAATGATAAAAGAGGAATATGTTACTGTACCATTCAGAAGTACATACAGGGCATTCGTTAATATATGCACTTTCTTCACATTTTGAAAACCAATTTATACTTTCTGTACTACAAAGTTGAATTTTGCATCACCCTGTATATTTTTTCCAAATCTCAACCAAATATGCTAACTAAATGTTCTACACATCATCGTGGGAAAATAAATGCACAAATTACTACAAATTGCACTAAAAAATGAACGTAGTACCTGTTTCTTTAGAAGAAATAGTTAACCCTCTCACGGCTGATGAGACCACGTGACACTCGTTGTAACTGGAAAATATATGGCTTCAACCACTAATTTCTTCAATTTTTTTTTAAAAACTCTCCTATTTGGTATATATATGTTGTTAGGCAACTATTCAACAATATAGCATATGTCATTCTACATATATATTATATTGTTATCCATTGTTACTATATACTACATACTATTCGCCATATCTCCCAAAATTATTTACATATTTTAACGAAATAAGGCTCAAATTGAAGAGGAAAAACCTCCATTTTGTCCTGTTGCGATAAGGGTCTTTTTCCCTTGAAGAAACGTTAAAATTCCTCTTATAACGTTTGTTTCTCTTTTTTAGTTTTTTCAAAATAAAACAGATTCGATTCCATTATATGTGGCTTTGACACACCATACTGTGGTTAGCGAATGATAAAAGAGGAATATGTTACTGTACCATTCAGAAGTACATACAGGGCATTCGTTAATATATGCACTTTCTTCACATTTTGAAAACCAATTTATACTTTCTGTACTACAAAGCTGAATTTTGCATCACCCTGTATATTTTTTCCAAATCTCAACCAAATATGCTAACTAAATGTTCTACACATCATCATGGGAAACTAATGCACAAATTACTACAAACTGCACTAAAAAATGAACGTAGTACCTGTTGCTTTAGAAGAAATAGTTAACCCTCTCACGGCTGATGAGACCACGTGACACTCGTTGTAACTGGAAAATGTATGGCTTCAACCACTAATTTCTTCAATTTTTTTAAAAACTTTCCTATTTGGTATATATATGTTGTTAGGCAACTATTCAACAATATAGCATATGTCATTCTACATATATATTATATTGTTAATCATTGTTACTATATACTACATACTATTCGCCATATCTCCCAAAATTATTTACATATTTTGACGAAATAAAGCTAAAATTGAAGAGGAAACCCCTCCATTTTGTTCTGTTGCGATAAGGGTCCTTTGCCTTTGAAGAAACATTAAAATTCCTCTTATAACGTTTGTTTCTCTTTTTTAGTTTTTTCAAAATAAAACAGATTCGATTGCATTATATGTGGCTTTGACACACCATACTATGGTTAAGGAATGATAAAAGAGAAATATGTTACTGTGCCATTCAGAAGTACATACAGGGCATTCGTTAATATATGCACTTTCTTCACATTTTGAAAACCAATTTATGCTTTCTGTACTACAAAGATGAATTTTGCATCACCCTGTATATTTTTTTTAAATCTCAACCAAATATGCTAACTAAATGTTCTACACATCATCAGCGGAAAATAAATGCACAAATTACTACAAACTGCACAAAAAAATGAACGTAGTACCTGTTGCTTTAGAAGAAATAGTTAACCCTCTCACGGCTGATGAGACCACGTGACACTCGTTGTAACTGGAAAATGTATGGCTTCAACCACTAATTTCTTCAATTTTTAAAAAAAACTTTCCTATTTGGTATATATATGTTGTTAGGCAACTATTCAACAATATAGCATATGTCATTCTACATATATATTATATTGTTATCCATTGTTACTATATACTACATACTATTCGCCATATCTCCCAAAATTATTTACATATTTTGACGAAATAAAGCGAAAATTGAAGAGCAAACCCCTCCATTTTCTCCTGTTGCGAAAAGGGTCCTTTGCCCTTGAAGAAACGTTAAAATTCCTCTTATAACGTTTGTTTCTGTTTTTTAGTTTTTTCAAAATAAAACAGATTCGATTCCATTATATGTGGCTTTGACACACCATACTGTAATTAACGAATGATAAAAGAGGAATATGTTACTGTACCATTCAGAAGTACATACAGGGCATTCGTTAATATATGCACTTTCTTCACATTTTGAAAACCAATTTATACTTTCTGTACTACAAAGTTGAATTTTGCATCACCCTGTATATTTTTTCCAAATCTCAACCAAATATGCTAACTAAATGTTCTACACATCATCGTGGGAAAATAAATGCACAAATTACTACAAATTGCACTAAAAAATGAACGTAGTACCTGTTTCTTTAGAAGAAATAGTTAACCCTCTCACGGCTGATGAGACCACGTGACACTCGTTGTAACTGGAAAATATATGGCTTCAACCACTAATTTCTTCAATTTTTTTTTAAAAACTCTCCTATTTGGTATATATATGTTGTTAGGCAACTATTCAACAATATAGCATATGTCATTCTACATATATATTATATTGTTATCCATTGTTACTATATACTACATACTATTCGCCATATCTCCCAAAATTATTTACATATTTTAACGAAATAAGGCTCAAATTGAAGAGGAAAAACCTCCATTTTGTCCTGTTGCGATAAGGGTCTTTTTCCCTTGAAGAAACGTTAAAATTCCTCTTCTAACGTTTGTTTCTCTTTTTTAGTTTTTTCAAAATAAAACAGATTCGATTCCATTATATGTGGCTTTGACACACCATACTGTAATTAACGAATGATAAAAGAGGAATATGTTACTGTACCATTCAGAAGTACATACAGGGCATTCGTTAATATATGCACTTTCTTCACATTTTGAAAACCAATTTATACTTTCTGTACTACAAAGTTGAATTTTGCATCACCCTGTATATTTTTTCCAAATCTCAACCAAATATGCTAACTAAATGTTCTACACATCATCGTGGGAAAATAAATGCACAAATTACTACAAATTGCACTAAAAAATGAACGTAGTACCTGTTTCTTTAGAAGAAATAGTTAACCCTCTCACGGCTGATGAGACCACGTGACACTCGTTGTAACTGGAAAATATATGGCTTCAACCACTAATTTCTTCAATTTTTTTTTAAAAACTCTCCTATTTGGTATATATATGTTGTTAGGCAACTATTCAACAATATAGCATATGTCATTCTACATATATATTATATTGTTAATCATTGTTACTATATACTACATACTATTCGCCATATCTCCCAAAATTATTTACATATTTTGACGAAATAAAGCTAAAATTGAAGAGGAAACCCCTCCATTTTGTTCTGTTGCGATAAGGGTCCTTTGCCTTTGAAGAAACATTAAAATTCCTCTTATAACGTTTGTTTCTCTTTTTTAGTTTTTTCAAAATAAAACAGATTCGATTCCATTATATGTGGCTTTGACACACCATACTATGGTTAAGGAATGATAAAAGAGAAATATGTTACTGTGCCATTCAGAAGTACATACAGGGCATTCGTTAATATATGCACTTTCTTCACATTTTGAAAACCAATTTATGCTTTCTGTACTACAAAGCTGAATTTTGCATCACCCTGTATATTTTTTTTAAATCTCAACCAAATATGCTAACTAAATGTTCTACACATCATCAGCGGAAAATAAATGCACAAATTACTACAAACTGCACAAAAAATGAACGTAGTACCTGTTGCTTTAGAAGAAATAGTTAACCCTCTCACGGCTGATGAGACCACGTGACACTCGTTGTAACTGGAAAATGTATGGCTTCAACCACTAATTTCTTCAATTTTTAAAAAAAACTTTCCTATTTGGTATATATATGTTGTTAGGCAACTATTCAACAATATAGCATATGTCATTCTACATATATATTATATTGTTATCCATTGTTACTATATACTACATACTATTCGTCATATCTCCCAAAATTATTTACATATTTTAACGAAATAAGGTTCAAATTGAAGAGGAAAAACCTCCATTTTGTCCTGTTGCGATAAGGGTCTTTTTCCCTTGAAGAAACGTTAAAATTCCTCTTCTAACGTTTGCTTCTCTTTTTTAGTTTTTTCAAAATAAAACAGATTCGATTCCATTATATGTGTTTCGACACACCTTACTGTGGTTAACGAATGATAAAAGAGGAATATGTTACTGTACCATTCAGAAGTACATACAGGGCATTCGTTAATATATGCACTTTCTTCACATTTTGAAAACCAATTTATACTTTCTGTACTACAAAGTTGAATTTTGCATCACCCTGTATATTTTTTCCAAATCTCAACCAAATATGCTAACTAAATGTTCTACACATCATCGTGGGAAAATAAATGCACAAATTACTACAAATTGCACTAAAAAATGAACGTAGTACCTGTTTCTTTAGAAGAAATAGTTAACCCTCTCACGGCTGATGAGACCACGTGACACTCGTTGTAACTGGAAAATATTTGGCTTCAACCACTAATTTCTTCTATTTTTTTTTAAAAACTCTCCTATTTGGTATATATATGTTGTTAGGCAACTATTCAACAATATAGCATATGTCATTCTACATATATATTATATTGTTATCCATTGTTACTATATACTACATACTATTCGCCATATCTCCCAAAATTATTTACATATTTTAAAGAAATAAGGCTCAAATTGAAGAGGAAAAACCTCCATTTTGTCCTGTTGCGATAAGGGTCTTTTTCCCTTGAAGAAACGTTAAAATTCCTCTTCTAACGTTTGTTTCTCTTTTTTAGTTTTTTCAAAATAAAACAGATTCGATTCCATTATATGTGGCTTTGACACACCATACTGTGGTTAGCGAATGATAAAAGAGGAATATGTTACTGTACCATTCAGAAGTACATACAGGGCATTCGTTAATATATGCACTTTCTTCACATTTTGAAAACCAATTTATACTTTCTGTACTACAAAGCTGAATTTTGCATCACCCTGTATATTTTTTCCAAATCTCAACCAAATATGCTAACTAAATGTTCTACACATCATCATGGGAAACTAATGCACAAATTACTACAAACTGCACTAAAAAATGAACGTAGTACCTGTTGCTTTAGAAGAAATAGTTAACCCTCTCACGGCTGATGAGACCACGTGACACTCGTTGTAACTGGAAAATGTATGGCTTCAACCACTAATTTCTTCAATTTTTTTTAAAAACTTTCCTATTTGGTATATATATGTTGTTAGGCAACTATTCAACAATATAGCATATGTCATTCTACATATATATTATATTGTTAATCATTGTTACTATATACTACATACTATTCGCCATATCTCCCAAAATTATTTACATATTTTGACGAAATAAAGCTAAAATTGAAGAGGAAACCCCTCCATTTTGTTCTGTTGCGATAAGGGTCCTTTGCCTTTGAAGAAACATTAAAATTCCTCTTATAACGTTTGTTTCTCTTTTTTAGTTTTTTCAAAATAAAACAGATTCGATTCCATTATATGTGGCTTTGACACACCATACTATGGTTAAGGAATGATAAAAGAGAAATATGTTACTGTGCCATTCAGAAGTACATACAGGGCATTCGTTAATATATGCACTTTCTTCACATTTTGAAAACCAATTTATGCTTTCTGTACTACAAAGATGAATTTTGCATCACCCTGTATATTTTTTTTAAATCTCAACCAAATATGCTAACTAAATGTTCTACACATCATCAGCGGAAAATAAATGCACAAATTACTACAAACTGCACAAAAAAATGAACGTAGTACCTGTTGCTTTAGAAGAAATAGTTAACCCTCTCACGGCTGATGAGACCACGTGACACTCGTTGTAACTGGAAAATGTATGGCTTCAACCACTAATTTCTTCAATTTTTAAAAAAAACTTTCCTATTTGGTATATATATGTTGTTAGGCAACTATTCAACAATATAGCATATGTCATTCTACATATATATTATATTGTTATCCATTGTTACTATATACTACATACTATTCGCCATATCTCCCAAAATTATTTACATATTTTGACGAAATAAAGCGAAAATTGAAGAGCAAACCCCTCCATTTTCTCCTGTTGCGAAAAGGGTCCTTTGCCCTTGAAGAAACGTTAAAATTCCTCTTATAACGTTTGTTTCTGTTTTTTAGTTTTTTCAAAATAAAACAGATTCGATTCCATTATATGTGGCTTTGACACACCATACTGTAATTAACGAATGATAAAAGAGGAATATGTTACTGTACCATTCAGAAGTACATACAGGGCATTCGTTAATATATGCACTTTCTCCACATTTTGAAAACCAATTTATACTTTCTGTACTACAAAGTTGAATTTTGCATCACCCTGTATATTTTTTCCAAATCTCAACCAAATATGCTAACTAAATGTTCTACACATCATCGTGGGAAAATAAATGCACAAATTACTACAAATTGCACTAAAAAATGAACGTAGTACCTGTTTCTTTAGAAGAAATAGTTAACCCTCTCACGGCTGATGAGACCACGTGACACTCGTTGTAACTGGAAAATATATGGCTTCAACCACTAATTTCTTCAATTTTTTTAAAAAACTCTCCTATTTGGTATATATATGTTGTTAGGCAACTATTCAACAATATAGCATATGTCATTCTACATATATATTATATTGTTATCCATTGTTACTATATACTACATACTATTCGTCATATCTCCCAAAATTATTTACATATTTTGACGAAATAAGGCTCAAATAGAAGAGGAAAAACCTCCATTTTGTCCTGTTGCGATAAGGGTCTTTTTCCCTTGAGGAAACGTTAAAATTCCTCTTCTAACGTTTGCTTCTCTTTTTTAGTTTTTTCAAAATAAAACAGATTCGATTCCATTATATGTGGCTTTGACACACCATACTGTGGTTAGCGAATGATAAAAGAGGAATATGTTACTGTACCATTCAGAAGTACATAGAGGGCATTCGTTAATATATGCACTTTCTTCACATTTTGAAAACCAATTTATACTTTCTGTACTACAAAGCTGAATTTTGCATCACCCTGTATATTTTTTCCAAATCTCAACCAAATATGCTAACTAAATGTTCTACACATCATCATGGGAAACTAATGCACAAATTACTACAAACTGCACTAAAAAATGAACGTAGTACCTGTTGCTTTAGAAGAAATAGTTAACCCTCTCACGGCTGATGAGACCACGTGACACTCGTTGTAACTGGAAAATGTATGGCTTCAACCACTAATTTCTTCAATTTTTTTAAAAAACTTTCCTATTTGGTATATATATGTTGTTAGGCAACTATTCAACAATATAGCATATGTCATTCTACATATATATTATATTGTTAATCATTGTTACTATATACTACATACTATTCGCCATATCTCCCAAAATTATTTACATATTTTGACGAAATAAAGCTAAAATTGAAGAGGAAACCCCTCCATTTTGTTCTGTTGCGATAAGGGTCCTTTGCCCTTGAAGAAACGTTAAAATTCCTCTTCTAACGTTTGCTTCTCTTTTTTAGTTTTTTCAAAATAAAACAGATTCGATTCCATTATATGTGTTTCGACACACCTTACTGTGGTTAACGAATGATAAAAGAGGAATATGTTACTGTACCATTCAGAAGTACATACAGGGCATTCGTTAATATATGCACTTTCTTCACATTTTGAAAACCAATTTATACTTTCTGTACTACAAAGCTGAATTTTGCATCACCCTGTATATTTTTTCCAAATCTCAACCAAATATGCTAACTAAATGTTCTACACATCATCGTGGGAAAATAAATGCACAAATTACTACAAATTGCACTAAAAAATGAACGTAGTACCTGTTTCTTTAGAAGAAATAGTTAACCCTCTCACGGCTGATGAGACCACGTGACACTCGTTGTAACTGGAAAATATATGGCTTCAACCACTAATTTCTTCAATTTTTTTTAAAAAACTCTCCTATTTGGTATATATATGTTGTTAGGCAACTATTCAACAATATAGCATATGTCATTCTACATATATATTATATTGTTATCCATTGTTACTATATACTACATACTATTCGCCATATCTCCCAAAATTATTTACATATTTTAACGAAATAAGGCTCAAATTGAAGAGGAAAAACCTCCATTTTGTCCTGTTGCGATAAGGGTCTTTTTCCCTTGAAGAAACGTTAAAATTCCTCTTCTAACGTTTGTTTCTCTTTTTTAGTTTTTTCAAAATAAAACAGATTCGATTCCATTATATGTGGCTTTGACACACCATACTGTGGTTAGCGAATGATAAAAGAGGAATATGTTACTGTACCATTCAGAAGTACATACAGGGCATTCGTTAATATATGCACTTTCTTCACATTTTGAAAACCAATTTATACTTTCTGTACTACAAAGCTGAATTTTGCATCACCCTGTATATTTTTTCCAAATCTCAACCAAATATGCTAACTAAATGTTCTACACATCATCATGGGAAACTAATGCACAAATTACTACAAACTGCACTAAAAAATGAACGTAGTACCTGTTGCTTTAGAAGAAATAGTTAACCCTCTCACGGCTGATGAGACCACGTGACACTCGTTGTAACTGGAAAATGTATGGCTTCAACCACTAATTTCTTCAATTTTTTTTAAAAACTTTCCTATTTGGTATATATATGTTGTTAGGCAACTATTCAACAATATAGCATATGTCATTCTACATATATATTATATTGTTAATCATTGTTACTATATACTACATACTATTCGCCATATCTCCCAAAATTATTTACATATTTTGACGAAATAAAGCTAAAATTGAAGAGGAAACCCCTCCATTTTGTTCTGTTGCGATAAGGGTCCTTTGCCCTTGAAGAAACATTAAAATTCCTCTTATAACGTTTGTTTCTCTTTTTTAGTTTTTTCAAAATAAAACAGATTCGATTCCATTATATGTGGCTTTGACACACCATACTATGGTTAAGGAATGATAAAAGAGAAATATGTTACTGTGCCATTCAGAAGTACATACAGGGCATTCGTTAATATATACACTTTCTTCACATTTTGAAAACCAATTTATGCTTTCTGTACTACAAAGCTGAATTTTGCATCACCCTGTATATTTTTTTTAAATCTCAACCAAATATGCTAACTAAATGTTCTACACATCATCAGCGGAAAATAAATGCACAAATTACTACAAACTGCACAAAAAAATGAACGTAGTACCTGTTGCTTTAGAAGAAATAGTTAACCCTCTCACGGCTGATGAGACCACGTGACACTCGTTGTAACTGGAAAATGTATGGTTTCAACCACTAATTTCTTCAATTTTTTTTAAAAACTTTCCTATTTGGTATATATATGTTGTTAGGCAACTATTCAACAATATAGCATATGCCATTCTACATATATATTATATTGTTAATCATTGTTACTATATACTACATACTATTCGCCATATCTCCCAAAATTATTTACATATTTTGACGAAATAAAGCGAAAATTGAAGAGCAAACCCCTCCATTTTGTTCTGTTGCGAAAAGGGTCCTTTGCCCTTGAAGAAACGTTAAAATTCCTCTTATAACGTTTGTTTCTGTTTTTTAGTTTTTTCAAAATAAAACAGATTCGATTCCATTATATGTGGCTTTGACACACCATACTGTAATTAACGAATGATAAAAGAGGAATATGTTACTGTACCATTCAGAAGTACATACAGGGCATTCGTTAATATATGCACTTTCTTCACATTTTGAAAACCAATTTATACTTTCTGTACTACAAAGTTGAATTTTGCATCACCCTGTATATTTTTTCCAAATCTCAACCAAATATGCTAACTAAATGTTCTACACATCATCGTGGGAAAATAAATGCACAAATTACTACAAATTGCACTAAAAAATGAACGTAGTACCTGTTTCTTTAGAAGAAATAGTTAACCCTCTCACGGCTGATGAGACCACGTGACACTCGTTGTAACTGGAAAATATATGGCTTCAACCACTAATTTCTTCAATTTTTTTAAAAAACTCTCCTATTTGGTATATATATGTTGTTAGGCAACTATTCAACAATATAGCATATGTCATTCTACATATATATTATATTGTTATCCATTGTTACTATATACTACATACTATTCGTCATATCTCCCAAAATTATTTACATATTTTAACGAAATAAAGCTAAAATTGAAGAGGAAACCCCTCCATTTTGTTCTGTTGCGATAAGGGTCCTTTGCCTTTGAAGAAACATTAAAATTCCTCTTATAACGTTTGTTTCTCTTTTTTAGTTTTTTCAAAATAAAACAGATTCGATTCCATTATATGTGGCTTTGACACACCATACTATGGTTAAGGAATGATAAAAGAGAAATATGTTACTGTGCCATTCAGAAGTACATACAGGGCATTCGTTAATATATGCACTTTCTTCACATTTTGAAAACCAATTTATGCTTTCTGTACTACAAAGCTGAATTTTGCATCACCCTGTATATTTTTTTTAAATCTCAACCAAATATGCTAACTAAATGTTCTACACATCATCAGAGGAAAATAAATGCACAAATTACTACAAACTGCACAAAAAAATGAACGTAGTACCTGTTGCTTTAGAAGAAATAGTTAACCCTCTCACGGCTGATGAGACCACGTGACACTCGTTGTAACTGGAAAATGTATGGCTTCAACCACTAATTTCTTCAATTTTTAAAAAAAACTTTCCTATTTGGTATATATATGTTGTTAGGCAACTATTCAACAATATAGCATATGTCATTCTACATATATATTATATTGTTATCCATTGTTACTATATACTACATACTATTCGCCATATCTCCCAAAATTATTTACATATTTTGACGAAATAAAGCGAAAATTGAAGAGCAAACCCCTCCATTTTCTCCTGTTGCGAAAAGGGTCCTTTGCCCTTGAAGAAACGTTAAAATTCCTCTTATAACGTTTGTTTCTGTTTTTTAGTTTTTTCAAAATAAAACAGATTCGATTCCATTATATGTGGCTTTGACACACCATACTGTAATTAACGAATGATAAAAGAGGAATATGTTACTGTACCATTCAGAAGTACATACAGGGCATTCGTTAATATATGCACTTTCTTCACATTTTGAAAACCAATTTATACTTTCTGTACTACAAAGTTGAATTTTGCATCACCCTGTATATTTTTTCCAAATCTCAACCAAATATGCTAACTAAATGTTCTACACATCATCGTGGGAAAATAAATGCACAAATTACTACAAATTGCACTAAAAAATGAACGTAGTACCTGTTTCTTTAGAAGAAATAGTTAACCCTCTCACGGCTGATGAGACCACGTGACACTCGTTGTAACTGGAAAATATATGGCTTCAACCACTAATTTCTTCAATTTTTTTTAAAAACTCTCCTATTTGGTATATATATGTTGTTAGGCAACTATTCAACAATATAGCATATGTCATTCTACATATATATTATATTGTTATCCATTGTTACTATATACTACATACTATTCGTCATATCTCCCAAAATTATTTACATATTTTAACGAAATAAGGCTCAAATAGAAGAGGAAAAACCTCCATTTTGTCCTGTTGCGATAAGGGTCTTTTTCCCTTGAGGAAACGTTAAAATTCCTCTTCTAACGTTTGCTTCTCTTTTTTAGTTTTTTCAAAATAAAACAGATTCGATTCCATTATATGTGGCTTTGACACACCATACTGTGGTTAGCGAATGATAAAAGAGGAATATGTTACTGTACCATTCAGAAGTACATACAGGGCATTCGTTAATATATGCACTTTCTTCACATTTTGAAAACCAATTTATACTTTCTGTACTACAAAGCTGAATTTTGCATCACCCTGTATATTTTTTCCAAATCTCAACCAAATATGCTAACTAAATGTTCTACACATCATCATGGGAAACTAATGCACAAATTACTACAAACTGCACTAAAAAATGAACGTAGTACCTGTTGCTTTAGAAGAAATAGTTAACCCTCTCACGGCTGATGAGACCACGTGACACTCGTTGTAACTGGAAAATGTATGGCTTCAACCACTAATTTCTTCAATTTTTTTTAAAAACTTTCCTATTTGGTATATATATGTTGTTAGGCAACTATTCAACAATATAGCATATGTCATTCTACATATATATTATATTGTTAATCATTGTTACTATATACTACATACTATTCGCCATATCTCCCAAAATTATTTACATATTTTGACGAAATAAAGCTAAAATTGAAGAGGAAACCCCTCCATTTTGTTCTGTTGCGATAAGGGTCCTTTGCCCTTGAAGAAACGTTAAAATTCCTCTTCTAACGTTTGCTTCTCTTTTTTAGTTTTTTCAAAATAAAACAGATTCGATTCCATTATATGTGTTTCGACACACCTTACTGTGGTTAACGAATGATAAAAGAGGAATATGTTACTGTACCATTCAGAAGTACATACAGGGCATTCGTTAATATATGCACTTTCTTCACATTTTGAAAACCAATTTATACTTTCTGTACTACAAAGCTGAATTTTGCATCACCCTGTATATTTTTTCCAAATCTCAACCAAATATGCTAACTAAATGTTCTACACATCATCGTGGGAAAATAAATGCACAAATTACTACAAATTGCACTAAAAAATGAACGTAGTACCTGTTTCTTTAGAAGAAATAGTTAACCCTCTCACGGCTGATGAGACCACGTGACACTCGTTGTAACTGGAAAATATATGGCTTCAACCACTAATTTCTTCAATTTTTTTTTAAAAACTCTCCTATTTGGTATATATATGTTGTTAGGCAACTATTCAACAATATAGCATATGTCATTCTACATATATATTATATTGTTATCCTTTGTTACTATATACTACATACTATTCGCCATATCTCCCAAAATTATTTACATATTTTAACGAAATAAGGCTCAAATTGAAGAGGAAAAACCTCCATTTTGTCCTGTTGCGATAAGGGTCTTTTTCCCTTGAAGAAACGTTAAAATTCCTCTTCTAACGTTTGTTTCTCTTTTTTAGTTTTTTCAAAATAAAACAGATTCGATTCCATTATATGTGGCTTTGACACACCATACTGTGGTTAGCGAATGATAAAAGAGGAATATGTTACTGTACCATTCAGAAGTACATACAGGGCATTCGTTAATATATGCACTTTCTTCACATTTTGAAAACCAATTTATACTTTCTGTACTACAAAGCTGAATTTTGCATCACCCTGTATATTTTTTCCAAATCTCAACCAAATATGCTAACTA
Organism: Thermobia domestica; assembly: GCF_964235325.1. Taxonomy (NCBI): domain Eukaryota; kingdom Metazoa; phylum Arthropoda; class Insecta; order Zygentoma; family Lepismatidae; genus Thermobia; species Thermobia domestica. Next base: position 59,359 of record NW_027656779.1, read on the forward strand.
AATGTTCTACACATCATCATGGGAAACTAATGCACAAATTACTACAAACTGCACTAAAAAATGAACGTAGTACCTGTTGCTTTAGAAGAAATAGTTAACCCTCTCACGGCTGATGAGACCACGTGACACTCGTTGTAACTGGAAAATGTATGGCTTCAACCACTAATTTCTTCAATTTTTTTTAAAAACTTTCCTATTTGGTATATATATGTTGTTAGGCAACTATTCAACAATATAGCATATGTCATTCTACATATATATTATATTGTTAATCATTGTTACTATATACTACATACTATTCGCCATATCTCCCAAAATTATTTACATATTTTGACGAAATAAAGCTAAAATTGAAGAGGAAACCCCTCCATTTTGTTCTGTTGCGATAAGGGTCCTTTGCCCTTGAAGAAACATTAAAATTCCTCTTATAACGTTTGTTTCTCTTTTTTAGTTTTTTCAAAATAAAACAGATTCGATTCCATTATATGTGGCTTTGACACACCATACTATGGTTAAGGAATGATAAAAGAGAAATATGTTACTGTGCCATTCAGAAGTACATACAGGGCATTCGTTAATATATACACTTTCTTCACATTTTGAAAACCAATTTATGCTTTCTGTACTACAAAGCTGAATTTTGCATCACCCTGTATATTTTTTTTAAATCTCAACCAAATATGCTAACTAAATGTTCTACACATCATCAGCGGAAAATAAATGCACAAATTACTACAAACTGCACAAAAAAATGAACGTAGTACCTGTTGCTTTAGAAGAAATAGTTAACCCTCTCACGGCTGATGAGACCACGTGACACTCGTTGTAACTGGAAAATGTATGGTTTCAACCACTAATTTCTTCAATTTTTTTTAAAAACTTTCCTATTTGGTATATATATGTTGTTAGGCAACTATTCAACAATATAGCATATGCCATTCTACATATATATTATATTGTTATCCATTGTTACTATATACTACATACTATTCGCCATATCTCCCAAAATTATTTACATATTTTGACGAAATAAAGCGAAAATTGAAGAGCAAACCCCTCCATTTTGTCCTGTTGCGAAAAGGGTCCTTTGCCCTTGAAGAAACGTTAAAATTCCTCTTATAACGTTTGTTTCTGTTTTTTAGTTTTTTCAAAATAAAACAGATTCGATTCCATTATATGTGGCTTTGACACACCATACTGTAATTAACGAATGATAAAAGAGGAATATGTTACTGTACCATTCAGAAGTACATACAGGGCATTCGTTAATATATGCACTTTCTTCACATTTTGAAAACCAATTTATACTTTCTGTACTACAAAGTTGAATTTTGCATCACCCTGTATATTTTTTCCAAATCTCAACCAAATATGCTAACTAAATGTTCTACACATCATCGTGGGAAAATAAATGCACAAATTACTACAAATTGCACTAAAAAATGAACGTAGTACCTGTTTCTTTAGAAGAAATAGTTAACCCTCTCACGGCTGATGAGACCACGTGACACTCGTTGTAACTGGAAAATATATGGCTTCAACCACTAATTTCTTCAATTTTTTTAAAAAACTCTCCTATTTGGTATATATATGTTGTTAGGCAACTATTCAACAATATAGCATATGTCATTCTACATATATATTATATTGTTATCCATTGTTACTATATACTACATACTATTCGTCATATCTCCCAAAATTATTTACATATTTTAACGAAATAAGGCTCAAATAGAAGAGGAAAAACCTCCATTTTGTCCTGTTGCGATAAGGGTCTTTTTCCCTTGAGGAAACGTTAAAATTCCTTTTCTAACGTTTGCTTCTCTTTTTTAGTTTTTTCAAAATAAAACAGATTCGACTCCATTATATGTGGCTTTGACACACCATACTGTGGTTAGCGAATGATAAAAGAGGAATATGTTACTGTACCATTCAGAAGTACATACAGGGCATTCGTTAATATATGCACTTTCTTCACATTTTGAAAACCAATTTATACTTTCTGTACTACAAAGCTGAATTTTGCATCACCCTGTATATTTTTTCCAAATCTCAACCAAATATGCTAACTAAATGTTCTACACATCATCATGGGAAACTAATGCACAAATTACTACAAACTGCACTAAAAAATGAACGTAGTACCTGTTGCTTTAGAAGAAATAGTTAACCCTCTCACGGCTGATGAGACCACGTGACACTCGTTGTAACTGGAAAATGTATGGCTTCAACCACTAATTTCTTCAATTTTTTTTTAAAAACTTTCCTATTTGGTATATATATGTTGTTAGGCAACTATTCAACAATATAGCATATGTCATTCTACATATATATTATATTGTTAATCATTGTTACTATATACTACATACTATTCGCCATATCTCCCAAAATTATTTACATATTTTGACGAAATAAAGCTAAAATTGAAGAGGAAACCCCTCCATTTTGTTCTGTTGCGATAAGGGTCCTTTGCCCTTGAAGAAACATTAAAATTCCTCTTATAACGTTTGTTTCTCTTTTTTAGTTTTTTCAAAATAAAACAGATTCGATTCCATTATATGTGGCTTTGACACACCATACTATGGTTAAGGAATGATAAAGAGAAAT